>NW_024070203.1:27942155-28212875 GCF_014754425.2 Oryx dammah
AAAGATGTCCTTTTCATTATAGGGGACTGGAATGCAAAAGTAGGAAGTCAAGAAACACCTGGAGTAACAGGCAAATTTGGCCTTGGAATGCGGAATGAAGCAGGGCAAAGACTAATAGAGTTCTGCCAAGAAAATGCACTGGTCATAGCAAACACCCTCTTCCAACAACACAAGAGAAGACTCTACACATGGACATCACCAGATGGTCAACACCAAAATCAGATTGATTATATTCTCTGCAGCCAAAGATGGAGAAGCTCTATACAGTCAACAAAAACAAGACCAGGAGCTGACTGTGGCTCAGATCATGAACTCCTTATTACCAAATTCAGACTCAAATTGAAGAAAGTAGGGAAAACTGCTAGACCATTCAGGTATGACCTCAATCAAATCCCTTATAATTATACAGTGGAAGTGAGAAATAGATTTAAGGGACTAGATCTGATAGATAGAGTGCCTGATGAACTATGGAATGAGGTTTGTGACATTGTGCAGGAGACAGGGATCAAGACCATCCCCATGGAAAAGAAATGCAAAAAAGCAAAATGGCTGTCTGGGGAGGCCTTACAAATAGCTGTGAAGAGAAGAGAGGCGAAAAGCAAAGGAGAAAAGGAAAGATATAGGCATCTAAATGCAGAGTTCCAAAAAATAGCAAGAAGAGATAAGAAAGCCTTCTTCAGCAATCAATGCAAAGAAATCGAGGAAAACAACAGAATGGGAAAGACTAGAGATCTCTTCAAGAAAATTAGAGATACCAAGGGAACATTTCATGCAAAGATGGGCTCGATAAAGGACAGAAATGGTATGGATCTAACAGAAGCAGAAGATATTAAGAAGAGGTGGCAAGAATACACAGAAGAACTGTACAAAAATGATCTTCACGACCCAGATAGTCATGATGATGTGATCACTAATCTAGAACCAGACATCTTGGAATATGAAGTCAAGTGGGCCTTTGAAAGCATCACTATGAACAAAGCTAGTGGAGGTGATGGAATTCCAGTTGAGCTGTTTCAAGCCCTGAGGGATGATGCTATGAAAGTGCTGCACTCAATATGCCAGCAAATTTGGAAAAACTCAGCAGTGGCCACAGGACTGGAAAAGGTCAGTTTTCATTCCAATCCCAAAGAAAGGCAATGCCAAAGAATGCTCAAACTACCGCACAATTGTACTCATCTCACATGCTAGTAAAGTAATGCTCAAAATTCTCCAAGCCAGGCTTCAGCAATATGTGAACCATGAACTCCCTGATGTTCAAGCTGGTTTTAGAAAAGGCAGAGGAACCAGAGATCAAATTGCCAACTGCTCTTTAAAGGACCCATTTCCAAATATAATCACATTTTGAGGTCCTAAGGGCTAGGGTTTCAACATACAAATTTTGGATGGATGGGGGGACACAGTTCCAACTACCTTATGATGGCCCATCTTAAACATTGTAGGGGAAAGAAAGATCATAGTTTCAGGGAGATGTGAATGGCTGTCAGAAGGTGGACTGCAACACAGCTGACAGAAATCTAACCAGAGATGGAGCAGAGGCTCACCAAACATAGGACACCCAGGCCTCCAGTGTGGGCCCTCAGATCTAAGTCAAACCTGTCTGGAGGAATTTGATGGGACAAGATTCTAAGGAATTTGGAATTATCACAGCAAAGCAGAAGAATGCCTCCACCTTGAGACCATCTAACCAAGGGAAATGAATGGTAAAGGGAACAGGCCTTCACTGAATAAGAGGTTCCATGTGGACTCTGAAGGTCTACTGGCCCGAGGGCTGCCCTTCTCAGACTGCACCCACCACAAAGGACACACACCGCCATGTCTGAACATAACTACACACCATCTCTAGTGGTGTGGACAGTTCAGTTGAGGTGACACATGTTCAACTATGACATAGGTGATATGTGGGTTTTTAAAAATAGTTTATTTGTTTATTTGACTGTGCCAGGTCTTGGTTCTGACATGCAGGATATTTCAGTTGCAGTATGCAAACTCTTAGTTGTGGCATGTGGGATCTAGTTCCCTGATTAGAGATTGAAGTTGGGCCCCCTGCATTGGGAATGCGGAGTCTTAAAACCAGTAATATGTGTTTAAACGGAGATTGTTGTGTTAATCATCCTTCTCTATGGTTCTTCTCATCTGTGTAAGAGCAATGCTAATAATGAATGATTTTAACAATATTTAATCTGTACAGTCCTTTCAGATGGATTTTGATTGAGAACCAGGACCCAAAGTTAAACCAAAAGTAGATTTCAGCTCTGGCATTTGGGCTCTAGCCTGGCTCACTCCATTGCCCACTCATTTTACCACTGGGCTATGGTCTCATGCAGAAAATTCTGGAAAGCAGGGCCTGGAGGCTGGAATCTCAGCTTTGCCAGTAGCCAGACAGGCCATCCTTGTTTCTGCATGTTCCCTTGCATGTCAGAGAAGGGACTCTGGTGGAAATGAGGGCCTGTGGACATTATCAAGCACCCTAGACTCAGTAAGCAAGGATTGCCCTTGAAACAGTTTAAGGGTATATCTGCCTGCAGACAGCATCGTGGTGGTGGGTTGGAGGGTTCACTGATAATTCTTCTCTGATCCTATATTCAATTTGCTTGCTTAGGGAAATTGAATTACTCAAGAGGTTGAGAAAGGAACATTGGTAATAAAGTTCAAAGGCAGATTGCACTCAGATTTCAGCCTTTTCAGTGCTAAGCAATTGAATCTTGCTTGTTTGACAGTGATGGATGGCTGAGGAACTATGAATTTCACCCCCCTTTTCCAAAAGATGTCTTTTCTTGTGTCTAAATGAACTCAAGAATGATCACTAATTGATCTTTTTCTAGGATCTCTGCCCAGAGGCCAGCTTTTGATATGTTTCTAGAGCCCAACAAGCATAATATGGAGATGCTAATGGTGGTTGTCCATGGGAAAAGACATCAGTCCTTCTGTTTGATTCTCAGTCATAGTAGCATGGGAGTGTAGTTAGAAGGGTAGTTTCTGGCCCTGGGTGAAGATAGTATTTATGCATTTAAAGAAATAAGTGGGTAAACAAGCATGAACAGATTCTGCAATGTGTCCCAAACCACACAGCAGTGTAGTTGACCCCAGAGCAGCCCAGCCTGTAGACTTCCTACTCCACTCATTTCTATGGTCTTGTTAAATTCTTCCACCAGGGTCAAATTGGGAGCATGTAGCTCTCCAAGTTGGCTTTCCTGGTGGTTCAGTGGTAAAGAATCCACCTGCCAATGCAGGAGACATGGGTTTGATCCCTGAGTCAGGAAGATCCCTTAGAGAAGGTCTCTAAGGCAACCCACTCCAGTATTCTTGTCTGGAAAATCCCATGGACAGAGGAGCCTGGCGGGCTACAGTCCATGAGCTCGAAAAGAATCAGACATGACTTAGTGAATAAACAATAGCTTCCCAAATTAGAAGTTAGTTTCTGCAGATTACAAACTCCTAATTGGGTTGTTTGAGATAGCTCCCAGCACTTCTGAGAATAGGCCACTGCACCTTTGAATGTGAACTCAGCAAGCAGCCTTGGTCAAGTTTGAGAGGCTGGGACCACATCACTTTTCCTTGGAGTCCACCTCCAGTTCATTACCCACCAGGCAGTCACTGTCTGAATGGTGGGAAAAGCATTACTCTTAGTACAAGAACTCTTTTGAAGGCCCCACAAGAGATTATAAAAAGCTCTGAATGTTGTTTATGAAGTAAACAGATTAGAAAAAGAAAATTGAAGTTGGCCCAGTGCCAGAGAAGAGAGGTTTAATTAACGACAAAAGCAGGGAATCAACAGAGCAGTGTTTTATTTTGGTAGAGTTTCTTTGTTCTCTTTAACTAAACGATTCTTTTGTGTCAATCTTTTGCTATAAATATAACCGAATCTTCTTCTCCTGCCCTAAGCCCTGGACAGACTTTTTTCCCGTGGCTCACTGTGTGAGAGAAAGAAAAGATATTTGTTATGTACTATGTGAAACAGCCAACTAGGGGTGGTGGATTCACCTGTTCAGATCATCTTCACACAGTCCAGTGAGGTAAGCTTCATGTTCAGACTCTCCTCTTGTCATCTGATCGCCTGCTATTTCCAGCCACTAGCTGAATTGAATTAGAACCCAGAGGAGCCAGGCTGACTCAACCCTTAAAGGTCAGCTTCCCTGGGCATTGAGGAGGTGTTGAGGGTGGAGAGTGAATCTGGAGGGGCAAGCAGTCACTGACCATCACAGCACCCATGATGACTGCGTGGAGGTGGGCGTTGTGATCACAGTGGTCCAGCAAGAAATTTAACTTGGTTTTGAACTTGGCTCACTGATCTTGCAGGTGACTAGAGCTCCTAAGCAAGCCCGGGTTGTCTCATAGAGTGTCCTCAGGATCTTTCCAAGCCTGGAAAGCTGCATCTCCTGGCAAGAAGCCATTTGATAGAGTGGACAGAGGACTGACTAGGAGCAAGGGGTCCAGCACAGTTTCTGCCATGTAGAGTGTGTAACCATGGACAGGTCTCCTTTTTTCTAATTTTTTTTAATTAAAAAACTTTTTTTCTCCACCCGACCCCTGCTGCAGTCTTATTGAGAAATAATTGACATATACAAGTTTAAGGCATACCGCATGATGGTTTGATTTACATCTATCATGAAATGATTATCACAAAATGTTCAGTTAACATCCATCTTTCATATAAATACAATAAAAAGAAAAGAAAGAAGAAAAAACGGGAAAAAACAATCTCCTTGTGATGAGAACACTTAGGATTTGCTCTCTTAATAAATTTCCTGTGTATCATACAGCAGTGTTAGCTATGGTCATTATATTGTGCATTATATTCTTAGTACTTACTTATAACTAGAAGTTTGTACCTTTTGACCCCTTTCCTCCAATTCTGTCTCCCTCCACCATCTGCTTCTGGTAACAAGTCTGATCTTTCTCTATGATTTTGTTTGTTTTTTAGATTCCACATATTTATGAGATCATATGGTCTTTTTATGTCTCTATCTGACTTCACTCAACATACTACCTTTAGGGTCCATTCATGCTGTCTCAAATGATATGATTTGGTTGTTCTTTTAAATGGTTAATGTTCCCCTGCATGTATGTATATTTGTTAACTTCTTTACTCATTCATCCATTTATGGGCACTTGGACTGTTCCCATATCTTGCCTGTTGTCAGTAATGCTGCTCAGGGGGTGCAGATATCTTTTTGAGTTAGTGTTTTTGTTACTTTTGGGTATATTCCCAGAAGTGGAACTGCTGGATCATATGGTAGTTCTATTTTTAATTTTTGAGGCTCCTCCATACTGCTTTCCATAGAGATTATACCAACTTACATTCCTACCATCAGCATACAAGGGTTCTCTTTTCTCCACATCCATGCCAGCATTTGTTATCTCTTGTCTTTTTGATAATAGCCATTCCAATAGGCATGTGATATCTCATTGTGGTTTAAAGTTGTATTTCCCTAATGACTAGTGAGGGGCTTCCCTGGTGGCTTAGTGATGAAGAATCCGTCTGCCAAGACAGGAGACCTGGGTTCTGTCCTTGGGTCAGGAAGATACCCTGCAGAAGGAAATGGCAACCCACTCTAGTATTTGTGCCTGGGAAATCCCGTGGATAGAGGAACCCGGTGGGCCATAGCCCACGGGGTCACAAAAGAGCCGAACACTACTTAGCGACTAACCAACCGCAACGACAATAAGAGTGATGTTGAATATCTTTTCATGTATCAAATACCTGTTGGCCTTCCATGAATCTTCTTTGGACAGATGTCTATTCAGGCCCTTGGCCCATTAAATTTTTTTTTTCTTTTTTTGCTATTGAGCTGTATGAGTTCTTTATATGTTTTGGATATTAACCACTTATCAGATACATGGTTAACCACTTATCAGATACATGGTTTCCAAATATTTTTTTTCTATTTCATAGGATATCTTGTCACTTTGTTGATAGATTCTTTTGCTGTGCAGAAGCTTTTTAACTTGATGAAGTCCCACTTGTTTTCTTTTGATTTTACTGCTTGTGCTTTGGGTGTCTGTATGTTCAGGTCACTCAAGATGGCCGTTCTCTTGCTCTGTGTTCGTCGTCCACTGGACCAGTCCCTACTTCACCTACACCCTCTCTCATGAATGTGCTTGTCCCTTCCCCAGCTAGTGACGGTTCTAATCCTTAGTCCAGAATGGCTCCACCTGCTAGTGTTTTAAAGGAAAACTCTCACGATGGTCATTAACCTGAGGAGTTGTGCGGGACCTGCTCCAGCTGCTGGCTTCCCTGGTAACTGATGAGGTAACCTGATGTCAATTCCTTCTATAAATGGCAGTCTCTTTCTCCCCTGAGTGGTGAAGACTGCTGTCACGTCTGCTGCACACAATGGGTTGATGCTCCAGGAACTTTTGCTTCAGACATAAGATTCCTCTGTCCAATAAACCATTGATGTCTCTGTCACTGTCTCCAGGCTCTTTCTTCTGCTTTGAGGCTGGGCAGCTACAGGGCTTGCAGACCTGTGGATACAGTTCAACATGTGACATCCAAAAATCATTATCAAGACCCATGTCAAGGAGCCTTATTCCTGCGTTTTCTAGGAGTTTCATGGTTTCAGGTCCTACATTTAACCCTTTAATGCATTTCAAGTTAATTTTTTTGTGAGTAGTTTAAGATATGGGTTCTGTTTCATTCTTTTACAAGTGAATAATAAATTATTCCAGCACCATTTATTAAAGACATTATCTTTTATTCAATGAGTATTCTTGGCTCCTTTGTCAAACTTTAGTTGATCGTGGAAAGTCTCCTTTCTAAGCCTGATTCCTCATCTATGAAATTAGTAGGTCTGACCTGATTTGGGGGCCTCAGAGTAATGCAACAGAATCCCGCAGGAAACATTAAAACTATTTACCTGCCTCACCCTTACTTTTAGAGCATTTGTTTCACTTGGCTTGGGTGGGGCCTGGGCATTGATATTTTACAAACATCATCTAGGTGATTTTCATGTTCAGCCAGGATTGAGAAACGCTACACTAGACCTCACCTCCAATTCTGGGATTCCACTTTCATGGACCAAGATCTCTTTAATAGAAAACTTTACTTTTCTATGGAAATAGCAAGAAGGAAATAAGCATTTTATTGAGGATCTGATAGCACATTTGTGATATTTATTCTGTATAACAGTCTCTAGGCTGTCAGTTATCATATCCATTTTCAGAGTTGAAGTAATTGAGGTCAGAAAGTTTTGACATTCATTCAGCAATGCTTGCTGAGCATCTACTCTGTCTGGTGCTGTTGTAGGTGCTGGGGAAACATGATGAACAAAACAGACCAAATCCCTGCTCTCATGGAGCTCATGTCCTAGTCTGACAGATGGATAATTTGTTGCTGTTGTTCAGTCTCTCAGTCATGTCCAATTCTTTGCAACCCCATGGACTGCAGCATGCCAGGCTTCTCTGACACGAGCTTGCTCAAGCTCATGTCCATTGAGTCAATGATGCCATCCAACCATCTCATCCTCTGTTTTTCCCTTCTCCTCCTGCCTTCAATCTTTCCCAGCATCAGAGTCTTTTCTAATGATTCGGCTCTTTGCATCAGGTGGCCAAACAATTGGAGCTTCAGCTTCAGCATCAGTACTTCCAATGAATATTCAGGGTTGATTTCCTTTAGGATTGACCGGTTTGATCTCCTTGCAGTCCAAGGGACTCTCAAGAGTCTTCTCCAACACCACACTTCAAAAGCATCAATTCCTCAGTGCTCAGCCTTCTTTATGGTCCAACTCTCACATTCATACATAACTACTGGAAAAACCATAGCTTTGACTAGACGGACCTTTGTTGACAAAGTAATGTCTCTGTTTTTTAATATGCTGTCTAGGTTTGTCATAGCTTTTCCAAGGAGCAAGAATCTTTTAATTTCATGGCTGCAGTCACCATCTGCAGTGATTTTGAAGCCCAAGAAAATTAAGTCTGTCACTGTTCCCATTGTTTCTCCATCTATTTATCATGAAGTGATGTGACCAGATGCCATGATCTTCGGTTTTTGAATGTTGAATTTTAAGCCAACTTTTTCACTTTTCCCTTTCACCTTCATCAGTAGGCTATCAAAAGTTCCTGGTTTGTCTAGGATCATAAATATCTGTTATTTTTAACATGGCTTTTGGATTATTGAGTTGGTTGATCTAGGAACACATCCTTGTTCAGTTCAGTTCAGTTGCTCAGTCGTGTCTGACTCTTTATGACCCCACGAACTGCAGGATGCCAGGCCTCCCTGTGCATCACCAACTCCCAGAGTCCAACCAAACCCATGTCCATCGAGTCGATGATGCATCCAACCATCTCATCCTCTGTTGTCCCTTTCTCCTCCTGCCCTCAATCTTTCCCAGCATCAGGGTCTTTTCAAATGAGTCAGCTCTTCACGTCAGGTGGCCAAAATATTGGAGTTTCAGCCTCCACATCAGTCCTTTCAGTGAACACCCAGGACTGGTCTCTTTTATGATGGACTGGTTGGATTTCCTTGCAGTCCAAGGGACTCTCAAGAGTCTTCTCCAACACCACAGTTCAAAAGCATCAATTCTTCTGCGTTCAGCTTTCTTTGTAGTCCAACTCTCACATCCATACGTGACCACTGGAAAAACCATAGCCTTGACTAGATAGATCTTTGTTGGCAAAGTAATGTCTCTGCTTTTTAATATGCTGTCTAGGTTGGTCATAACTTTCCTTCCAAGGAGTAAGCATCCCTGAGGAGGTGACATATGAGTTGAGGTGTGAATGGCAGAGACCTGAGACCCCAGGCAATGGGAACAATAAATGTAAAAGCCCTGAGCTAGGAATAATTTTGTTATGCTGGGGTCTAAATGCAAGGCCCCAGTAAGACAAGGTCAAATAAGTGGGCAGAGCAGCCTTGGGAGCTTTGTTGGGGACAGTTTGGATTTTATCCTAAGTATGGTGGGAAGACTCCAGAAGTCTTTAAGCTGGGGAAAGCCAGGCTCTAATTCAATGATTCTCAACCAGGAAACATTCAACAATGTCTGGAAATATTTTTGGTTGTCACATTTGATAGGTGAAGGTATTACTTGTACCTACGGGGTAGAATAAAGCTAGTGGAGGTGATGGAATTCCAGTTGAGCTGTTTCAAATCCTGAAAGATGATGCTGTGAAAGTGCTGCACTCAATATGCCAGCAAATTTGGAAAACTCAGCAGTGGCCACAGGACTGGAAAAGGTCAGTTTTCATTACAATCCCAAAGAAAGGCAATGCCAAAGAATGCTCAAACTACCAAACAATTGCATTCATCTCACATGCTAGTAAAGTAATGCTCAAAATTCTCCAAGGCAGGCTTCAGCAATACGTGAACCATGAACTTCCTGATGTTCAAGCTGGTTTTAGAAAAGGCAAAGGAACCAGAGATCAAATTGTCAATATCCAATGGATCATGGAAAAAGTAAGAGAGTTCCAGAAAAACATCTATTTCTGCTTTACTGACCATGCCAAAGTCTTTGACTGTGTGAATTACAATAAACTGTGGAAAATTCTGAAAGAGATGGGAATACCAGACCACCTGACCTGCCTCTTGAGAAATCTGTATGCAGGTCAGGAAGCAACAGTTAGAAATGGACATGGAACAACAGACTGGTTCCAAATAGGAAAAGGAGTGCATCAAGGCTGTATAATGTCACCCTGCTTATTTAACTTCTATGCAGAGTACATCATGAGAAATGCTGGACTGGAAGAAACACAAGCTGGAACCAAGATTGCCGGGAGAAATATCAATAACCTCAGATATGCAGATGACACCACCCTTATGGCAGAAAGTGAAGAGGAACTAAAGAGCCTCTTAATGAAAGTGAAAGTGGAGAGTGAAAAAGTTAGCTTAAAGCTCAACATTCAGAAAACGAAGATCATGGCATCTGGTCCCATCACTTCATGGGAAATAGATGGGGAAACAGTGGAAACAGTGTCAGATTTTATTTTGGGGGGCTCCAAAATCACTGCAGATGGTGACTGCAGCCATGAAATTAAAAGACACTTACTCCTTGGAAGAAAAGTTATGACCAACCTAGATAGCATATTGAAAAGCAGAGACATTACTTTGCCGGCTAAGGTCTGTCTAGTCAAGGCTATGGTTTTTCCAGTAGTCATGTATGGATGTGAGAGTTGAACTGTGAAGAAGGCTGAGCGCCAAAGAATTGATGCTTTTGAACTGTGGTGTTGGAGAAGACTCTTGAGAGTCACTTGGACTGCAAGGAGATCCAACCAGTCCATCCTAAAGGAGATCAGCCTTGGGATTTCTTTGGAGGGAATGATGCTAAAGCTCAAACTCCAGTACTTTGGCCACCTCATGCAAAGAGTTGACTCATTGGAAAAGACTTTGATGCTGGGAGGGATTGGGGGCAGGAGGAGAAGGGGATGACAGAGGATGAGATGGCTGGATGGCATTACTGACTTGATGGACATGAATCTGAGTGAACTCTGGGAGTTGGTGATGGACAGGGAGGCCTGGCATGCTGAGATTCATGGGGTCACAAAGAGTTGGACATGACTGAGTGACTGAACTGAACTGAACTGAACTGAGGGGATAGAGTCAGAGAAGGCAATGCCACCCCACTCCACTACTCTTGCTTGGAAAATCCCATGGACGGAGGAGCCTGGTAGGCTGCAGTCCATGGGGTCGCTAAGAGTCAGACATGACTGAGCAACTTCACTTTCACTTCTCACTTTCATGCATTGGAGAAGGAAATGGCGGCCCACTCCAGTGTTCTTGCCTGGAGAATCCCAGGGACAGGGGAGCCTCGTAGGCTGCTGTCTATGGGGTCGCACAGAGTCGGACACAACTGAAGCGACTTAGCAGAAGCAGCAGCAGGGGGTAGAGTAGTGCAAAGAAACAGAGGAAAATAATAGAATGGGAAGGACCAGAAATCTCTTCAAGAAAATCAGAGATACCAAGGGAACATGTCATGAAAAGATGGGCTCAATAAAGAACAGAGATGGTATGGACCTAACAGAAGCAGAAGATATTAAGAAGAGGTAGGTGGCAGGAATACACAGAAGGACTATACAAAAAAGATCTTCATGACCCAGATAATTATGATGGAGTGACCACTCACCTAGAGCCAGACATCCTGGAATGTGAAGTCAAGTGGGCCTTAGAAAGCATCACTACAAACAAAGCTAGTGGAGGTGGTGGAATTCCAGTTGAGTTATTTTGGATCCTGAAAGATGATGCTGTGAAAGTGCTGCACTCAATATGCCAGCAAATTTGGAAAACTCAGCAGTGGCCACAGGACTGGAAAAGGTCAGTTTTCATTCCAATTCCAAAGAAAGGCAATGCCAAAGAATGCTCAAACTACCACACAATTGCACTCATCTCACATGCTAGTAAAGTAATGCTCAAAATTCTCCAAGCCAGGCTTCAGCAATATGTGAACTGTGAACTTCCTGATGTTCAAGCTGGTTTTAGAAAAGGCAGAGGAACCAGAGATCAAATTGCCAACATCCGCTGCATCATGGAAAAAGCGAGAAGTTTCCAGAAAAACATCTATTTCTGCTTTATTGACTATGCCAAAGCCTTTGGCTGTGTGGATCACAATAAACTGTGGAAAATTCTGAGAGAGATGGGAATTCCAGACCACCCAACTTGCGTCTTGAGAAACCTATATGCAGGTCAGAAAGCTCATGTTTGGGAACGCATGTACACCTGTGGTGGATTCATGTCAATCTGGGCCAAAACCAATACAGAATTGTAAAGTAAAAATTAAAAATAAATAAATAAATTTAAAAAAAAAAAAAAAAAAAAAAGAACTGGACATGGAACAACAGACTGTTTCCAAGTAGGAAAAGGAGTACTTCAGTGCTGTATATTGTTGCCCTGCTTATTTAACTTATATGCAGAGTACATCATGAGAAACGCTGGGTGGGAAGAAGCACAAGCTTGTATTAAGATTGCTGGGAGAGAGAAAAAAAAGATTGCTAGGAGAAATATCAATAACCTCAGATATTCAGATAACACCACCCCTATGGCAAAAGTGAAGAACTAAAGAGCCTCTTGATGAAAGTGAAGGAGGAGAGTGAAAAAGTTGGCTTAAAGTTCAACATTCAGAAAACTAAGATCATGGCATCCAGTCCCATCACTTCATGGGAAATAGATGGGGAAACAGTGGAAACAGTGCCTGACTTTATTTTGGGGGGCTCCAAAATCACTGCAGATGGTGACTGTAGCCATGAAATTAAAAGACACTTACTCCTTGGAAAGAAAGTTATGACCAACCTAAACAGCACATTAAAAAGTGGAGACATTACTTTGCCAACAAAGGTCCGTCTAGTCAAGGCTATGGTTTTTCCAGTAGTCACGTATGGATGTGAGAGTTGGACTATAAAGAAAGCTGAGTGCTGAAGAATTCATGCTTTTGAACTGTGGTGTTGGAAAAGACTCTTGAGATTCCCTTGAACTGCAAGGAGATCCAACCAGTCCATCCTAAAGGAGATCAGTCCTGAGTGTTCATTGGAAGGACTGATGCTGAAACTGAAGCTCCAATACTTCGGCCACCTGATGCGAAGAGCTGACTCATTTGAAAAGACTGTGATGCTGGGAAAGATTGAGGGCAGGAGGAGAAGGGGACCACAGAGGATGAGATAGTTGGATGGCATCACCAACTCAATGAACAGAAGTTTGGGTAAACTCCGGGAGTTGGTGATGGACAAGGAGGCCTGGCGTGCTGCAGTCCACGGGGTCGAAAAGAGTTGGACACGACTGACCGACTGAACTGAACTGAAGTGGGTAGAGGCCTAGGATGCTGCTAAACATCTATGTCACATGAGACAGGAACTAGTCCTCCCCCACTTCTACAAACACAACACACACGCAGACAACCAACTACTTACCCAGCTTGAAATGTCAACAGTACTGAGGACTTCAAAGATCATTTTGCACTCCTGGTGGGAATGTAAAATAATGCAGTTATCATGGAGAACAGTGTGGCAGTTCCTCAAAAAGTTAAAGGTATTATTACCATATAGTTCAAAAGAAGTGTCTTGGAAATTCATACACTCATGTTTGTAGCAACAATATTCATAACAGCCAAGAGGTGGAAGCAACCCAAATGTCCATTGACAGATGAATGTGTGTGCTTAGTTGTTCCCTTGTGTCTGACTCTTTGTGACACCATGGACTATAGCCTACCAGGCTCCCCTGTCCATGGGATTTTCCAGGCATGAATACTGGACTGGGTTGCCATTTCCTACTCCAGGGGATCTTCCGGACCCAGGGATCAATCTGCGTTCTTATGTCTCCTGAATTGGCAGATGAATTCTTTACCCACTGAATCACCTGAGAAGCCCTGACAGATGAATAGATAAACTATGTGTGTTCTTCTACATACAATGGAATATTATTCAGCCTTGAAAGGGAAGAATATAGTGACACATACTACAGCATGAAGGGAGCCTTGAATAATTATGCTTAGTGAAATAAGCCAGTTACTAGAAGACAAAAACTGCGTGACTTCACTTATATGTGGTACTTAGAGTAGTCAGACTCACAGAAACAGAAACTGGGATGGTGGTTCCTAGGGGTGGTTAGGAAATGAGGAATTGTTTAATGGGCCCAGAGTTATAGTTTTGCAAGATGGAAACATTCTAGAAATGTAGTTGCTCAACAGTGTGGACATACTTAACACCATTTAAAAGTGGTTTAGATGGAAAATTTTATTATGCATGTTTCATCACAATTTAAAAAAAAAGATCAGCTCACTCTGGCTATTGAGTAGAGAATGAACTGTTAGGTGACAACTAAAGATGCAGGGAGACTAGTTAGTAGGTTATTATAGTAATCCAGATAAGAGATGATGGTGGCTTACGTGTGGTGGGTAGCGATGGTGATGAAAGAAGTGACCAGACTTAGGACATCTTTTGGTGGTGGTTTGGATGTGGGGATCAGGCCTTATGTCCAAGGTCACTCTGCCGATAAGTGGCAGAGCTGGGACTTGAACGCAGGGCTGACTCCACTCTCACTTTCTCTCCCAATATCACACTTTCCAACATCATCTAGTTGACCAAAACCTCACTGGGGTAGCATTTCTTGCCATTTTGATCCATTTCACGCTATTGGGTAGGTGGCAATTACTTCATATATTGTCTTCTAAAAAATGCCATGGCATATATTTCTCAAAGCCCTAAGCTTTCAAACACTGGTTTTATTTCAGCTCATTGCACACAAGCTGGTCTTTCTGCCAGCAGCTCCCAGCTTCACTGCCTCATTTGCAGTTGTGCTTTTGTGTGGCTTTAATTGTGAGGGGAACTACATTCGTCAGCCTGTGGTTTTCTGTTTAGCCTGTGGATTGAGATCACAGACCTTATTCACACTAGCAGTCAAAATGCTTCTAATTCCACAGATACCTCTGTAGATAACTAATTCATTCAGAATGCTTCTAATTCGCTTTCAATACCTGGTGGGGGAAGCCATCAGGGGATGATCTCCTAGAAATTTTTGTTTTCACCTCTGTTTCTTAATGTTTAGGTTGCCAGGAAACCAGACAAATATCAGAGAAAGGGCTTTCTGAGGTCACCTGAGGACCAGCTTGTGTTAATGGCCACAAATTGCAAGCAAGCTTCAGTGGTTGCCAAGGTCTCCTGAAGAAGTTGAATAAGGGGACTTCCCTATGGTCCAGTGGTTAGGACTCTGGGCTTACATTGCAGGAGGCACAGGTTGGCTCCCTGCTTGGGGAACAAAGATGCCACGTGCTGCACAGCATGGCCAAAAAAAAAAAATTTTCAAGAAAAAAAGAAAAAAGTAAAGGTTGAGTAAGGGTGCTGTGGCTGCCTTATGGGGCAGTTTATTTTCCCTTTCCTGGACTTTTCCTTACCTGATGAAAGACCCTTAGGGAATTAAGCCACCAAATCTGGGAGACCACTAAAGCCTTGGCTTTCCATTCTTAGCTACTATGGAGGGTATGCTTGGATCTGGGCTAAGCAGAAACCTGCTGCTTCTGAGGAATACATCTGCTCAGCAAATAATGGTATTGCATGTATGTGGGTGGGTAGGGAAACCCAACAACCTACTCTAAAGTTATGCTTAAGGACTCCTCCTCCCCTGTTCTTTTTGGCTGTGGTTTATGTAATCGATACTGTGGCCATAAAAGCAGGTGTTCTCAAACTGTGGTCCCTGGACCAGCAGCATCAGCGTCACCTGGGAACTTGTTAGAAATGCAGACACTCGGGCCCTATCCCAGACCTCCTGGATTAGAAACTCAAGGGCTGAGGCCCCATGATCTCTTGACAAGGTTTCTAGGTGATATTGACATGTGCAGCCTTGGGAAAAATCCAGTCCCAGGAATGCAGCATTTGCCAGTTGAGTTCATACCTTGGTTCTTTTCCATGAGCCTTAGTCTAAAGGGAGGAGGTAATTCATGCCAAGCATCTGGCATGCTTCAAGGATGCAGATCCTCTTCCTGTAAAACCTGCTTTTCATGATTTGTTAGGCAGCACCTAGAGTTAAAATATGTGTTCAAAAAGAAGGGACTCCTGTTACAACTTAAAGATTATTGTTTTAGTGTAATCTGTCTTATCACAGTATAAAATCTGAATCAGAGATTTTACTGTGGTTCAGAATCTATGCTTCTCAGAAAAGAGGAAGCTGGGGTCATGGTACAAACAGGTACAAACAGGTACAAACAGCCGAGTACCTGTTTGAATTCTGCTGGTGGTAACTTCTGCACACATAAGGGCAGGAAGACAGAGAGACCCTCTCCTTCCTCACAGCCACTCAGGTTCAGAAAATCTACTGGGTTCAGTGTCTGATACTCTGCCCAGTGGAAACGGATAAGAGCTCCTAAAAAGTCCAGGACCCAGGGCATATCTCCCAGGGCAACTGTCCTTCTCCACCACCCAGAGATGCTGCCCTCTGACCTCTGGGGCTGTCTGTAAAGGTCAGTTTGCAGCTGTGGAAGATATATAAGCTTTTTACGTTCCACCTCAAATGCCAAGAGGAAGGTTATCAGAGGGAAGAGAGGAGAAAGATAAATGATATCCTCCTGGATCACCAGGCACTGTTCATCTTGTGTCTTCTTCTCTTCACTCAGGGTGACATAGTGAGAGTTCAGAAGTCATGTATTCCAGGGCTCACTGTGTGCCATGTAGTACACTCAGGGCCTTTTATATATATATATATATAATAGATAACATATATATATTACCTTTGTTAATTCTCATGATGATTCTAAAAGAAAATTTAATCCCCATTTTACAGATGAGGGAAAGGAAGCACGGACATATCATTGTTCTTCCATGCCTTTGGACCCACAACTAGAATTGTAGGGGAGGTGGGATTCGCAATGGCCTGGGGATGGACTGCAGAGGCTGGGACTCCACTTGCAAGGCTATGGTGTGATGCTGACAGCTGTTGAACTTTGGCAGCCCAACATCCTGGTACAAGCTGGGCTTTAGGGGGACGACTGACGCAGCAGTGGTCTCTACTTGGCTTGTACACAGGGATTGCCTGCGGAGCTTTCAACTAATGCTGCTGCCAGGTCCCTTCCTAAAGATTCTGATATAACTGTGCTGAGGTGGTAAGTGAAAGTCGCTCAGTCGTGCCCAACTCTTTGCAACCCCATGGACTGTACAGCGTCTTGTTGCGGTTCGTGGACTCTAGCTGTGGCTCATGGGCTCAGTAGCTGTGTCGCATGGACCCCAGAGCACACGGGCTTCAGTACTCGCAGCATGTGGACTTAGTTGCTCTGTGACATGTGGAATCTCAGTTCCCTAACCGGGAATCAAACGGCAACCCCTGCATTGCAGGGTGGATTCTTAATTATCGGACCACCAGGGAAGTCCCATGATTTCCTTTTTAAACAAACAAACAAACACCCCAGAGTTTATAAATCCAAGCAAGTATTTCCCTCTCCAATAAATCCATTTGAGAATGAAGTCCTATGTTTTAGTGATGCTGTCGTTGCTCAAGACTCCGTGAGGATCCTTGCAGAATTCCCTGAGAACTGTATTAAAAAAAAAAAAAAAAAACTTTGCAGATTATTTAATCATTGCCTTGCTCTTTGATCAAAATTGGATTTACTTCACTTCTTTAATGTCTTTGCTCCTCTGATTGGCTCTGAATAATGTCTAGCAATGTTTGATACTCTAATCTGTGGTCAGTTATGTTTGGTCAGCATGAGAATATGCAAATGAGTGTAGTCCAGGTGCTGAAGGCATTCCAGGGTTTGTGATGTGGCAAATAATGAAATGCTATCTTTATATTATGGCAGATTGTTCTAACGTGTGTTATTTTTGTCTCTCCAACTCAGCTCTTATGTACCACCCAAAGGTCTAAGGTGTCTTAGAAATATCTCCACAGTCCCTATGCTTGGCACATAGTGAAGTTTGATTGGTACTTGTTGGTTGATTAAATACTGGTCACAGGTTTTCGCTGCCATGTGGATGAACTTTCTCAGCAGAGGATTCTACACAGAGGAAGATTGTAGGAGCAAGGGCTCATGAAAGTTGCCCCAAGCACTTTTTTTAGTAACAGTGCTGAAAGGATAGTAAGCAGAAGGACTGCTAACGACATTAAAGGACAAGCAATTGTAGAGTTGGAAGGGGGCCAGTCATTGGAATCAAGGTAGAGATAAAGTTGCAGCCCCATCAGTCAGTAGCTCAGTGTTGAGATACACAACTTCCTGTGTTTTAGTTTCATCATCTGTGAAATGGGGATAAGGCCCTTGCATTGCAAAGTGCAGAAATGGATTACATCCGTAGTTGGGCACCAGTGACTGAACTGGAGATGAGCTCCTGGGAAAGCAGGTGCCTGGGAGGAGGCTCTGGCCTTCTGGGGTCAAGTCTCTAGTTCTCTCAGTGTCACAAACTTCTTTGGAAATGTGGCAGTTATGATACTGTTTCTTATTGTTAGTCACAGCTCTCTGGTTACTATTCATAGCTGTCCTTTGCAGAAATGTTGCTGTCTCAGCTCTGCATTTGGAAAAGAAGAAAAGGACATGTTGGTCCAGCTTGGGCTAGAGTTTTAAGGGATAGGAAGATAGCTCTGGAATCTAGTATCAAGCTGACCCCAGAGCTCAGCAGGAGAAAGGTGAGAGCCAGGGGACGTCAAAGGGAGATTCTTACCCATGAGGTGCAGAGCACCCTGGCTTTGTACCTCTTCTTAGCTGAGGTCGTGCATGTGTTTACAAGCCTTCTGCTGTTGTGCGAGGGAGACTGGCAGGTGAAAGTCCCTCTGCTCTTCGGAAGGACCCACCAGCTTTGCAACACCTTGTTTCTCAGTGTCCAGGAAGCCTGATTCTGAGTCCTCAATCTGCCCTAAGAACCTGCCTAAACTTGAAAAAGGCACTACACTCTTTGGTCCTAGCCCTGTTTTGAGTTGGTTGGTTTGTTTTTTGTTTTATTTAAAATTAATTTTTATTGGAGTGTAGTTGTTTACAATGTTGTGTTAGTGTCTGCTGCACAACAAAGTGAATCAGCAATAGTGTACATATATCCCCTCTTTTTTGGATTTCCTTCCCATTCAGGTCACCACAGAGCACTAAGTAGAGTTCCCTGAGCTATACAGTAGGTTCTCACTAGTTACCTGTTTTATATATAGTGTCAATAGGCTTCCCAGGTTGCACAGTGGTAAAGAATCCATCTATCAATACAGGAGATGACAGAAACGTGGGTGTGCTCCCTGGGTCAGGAAGATTCCCTGGAGTAGGAAGTGGCAACCCATTCCAGTATTCTTGCCTGGAAAATTCCATGGACAGGGGAGCCTGGTGGGCTACAGTCCATGGGGTCGCAAAAAGTCAGACACGGTTGATCGACTGAGCACGCACACATCAATGGTGCGTATGCATCAACCCTAGTCTCCCAGTTCATCCCACCCGCTTTTCCCCCAGGGTCCTAGCTGTTAAATGAACATTATCACCCCTATCTTATGCCCCAGTCGTGAGAATCCAATAAAACAATGGAAGATGAGTAATGACACAGTGCAGAAGACACTCAAAAATCAGAGCTCTCTCAGATGTCCTGAGTTTCATTCTATGAACCAACAGGAGCTTGGCTTTTTCACTCCCCAGTGACAGGGCCAGAATTGAAAATATTTGCTCTTGGAATTCAGATGAGTTTATTCTTCGCATCCAAGGCTGGCCTGGAGTGTTGAATGTGACTTTGGCCATATTCGCAACAGTAATAATCCTGTTCTCCCCATGCCTTCTCTGTGCCTATCCCCGCCCAGAGTGTCTGTTGCTGGTTTTAGCCTTTCAGAACAGTCACCCAGTGTTTCAAGGTGACCTGTGGGTGGGTAGCTCTCTTTTCTCCCTGGTCATTTGCCTGCTGAGTTCTTCTAGGATGGACATTCATGATCTCTCCCTTTCCATCCCTCTTGCAAAGAAAAAAGCCTTAACCTGGGTGTTCATTGTGATCCGACTTGACAATGAGCTTGTGTGTGTGTGACTAATCTCAGAAGTGACAAGTGGTTTCCTTTCCCCTTTTCTTAAAATAACTGATTTGGACAAGAAGAAAAAAAAATCCAAGTCTGTAAGAGTTGAAAGAACGCTTGCCCAGTCTTAGCCCTGGAGGAGGGACGAGGAGAGGAGGAATTGCCACTCATCTCCTGGGCTTGAGGACGACTGTAGCACACTGCCATGTCCTAGGTGTGCCCCGGGATCACTGACTGAGCCTTGATGGGGCAGTGGCAGGAGAGAGGGGCCCAGAACTGTGCCTGTGGCTGTAGCTTGGTAACAGTTCTAACTGGAGAGATAACTAAGTCGAAACAATGCAATCTTATCTGTAAAATGGGGACACTAAATTGGATGATTTCTGAGGTCCTTTCAGTTTGACTTAGTTCAATTGCTGAGCTTTAAGGTAACAAAATTCAAATGCTTCAAAGGTATTTCTTTTTCTTTTTTTAATTGAAGGATAATTGTTTTACAGAATTTTGGTGTTTTCTGCCAAACATCAACGAGAATCGGCCACAACTACCAAGGCATTTCTGATCCACTTGGTCTTGTATCTAATATTAGTAAAATAGGTTTGTGAACCTGGAAGAACTTCAGAAAAGCATGACTTTCTATATTATCTACTTGTTAATGATATCTGAGACAGTTTCAAAGCTTGATGTTCTGACAACCAAAGCCAATATTATTATAGAAATATTTACTGAGAAGCTACATAACTAGCATCATCTAGTTTAACAGAGGGGCTCCTGCTGCTATCTTCTTTACAATAAAGTTGGAGAGGGGAGGAAGAGATTCGTATACATAAGAAACTAACACATGGAAAATCTATTGAATGCCGGATTGGAAAAATCAAGTGTTGTGGGACCCGGGGAGGAATGAGTGGCAGCCTGTGACTTGTAAGAATGGAGAAGCTGACTCAGGACGTTAGGACGTCCCGCTTAGAGAATGAGAAGTGTCTACAAGAGTCTAACTCAGCAAAACAGAGAGTAGGAATGGTGTTGCCAGGGGCTGGGGAAGGGGAAGTGGGAAGTTGTTCAATGAGTACAATGTTTCAGTTATGCAAGATAAGAAAGGTTCTAGAGTCTGTCTTACTACATAATGCCTGTGTTGAACAATACTGAATAGTGCCCTTAACCATGTCTTAGAAGGGCAGATCTCATGTTAATTGTTCTTGGGCTTCCCCGGTGGCACTAGTTTTAAAGAATCTGCCTGCCAATGCAGGAGACTCAGGTTCGATCCCCGGGTCAGGAAGATCCCCTGGAGGAGGGCATGGCAACCCACTCCAGCATTCTTGCCTGGAGAATCCCAGGGATAGAAGAGCCTGGTGGGCTACTGTCCATAGGGTCTCAAAGAGTTGGACACGACTAATGCGACTTAGTACGCAGCACAACAGTAATCACCACCACAACACGAAGAGGCACAAAGAAGTTTTCAGAGGTGCTGGTATGTCTATTACCTTGATTATGATGATCGCTTCATGAGTATATGCCTATGTCCAAACTCATCAAATTGTACACATTAAACACGCAGTTTTTTGTATATCCATTATTTCTCAATATAGCTGTTTAAAAAGAAATGAGCAGAAAAGGGGAGGGGGAGAGAGAGAGAAGGAAGTAATTCTGGGCAGAGAGAACCTGTGAGCAAAGGCAGAGAGGCTGAAAACACTGGGTTTATTTAGGAAGCAGTAAATATCTTAGTGCATCAAAAGCAGAATGAGGGCAGTGGGTGGTAGAAATATTGGCAAAAAATTATATTTGAGACAGATTAAGGAGGACCTTGAAGATCATGTGGAGTCAGATACATAAAAAATTAGGGACTGATTAAACTAGATTTGTATTTAGTAATAATCTACTGATTATTATCAAAAGGAATTGCTTTGGGTGAGACTGAAGGCAGAGCAGCCAGGCGGGGAGAATAGTTTCTACAAGCACAGCATCTCTACGAGGCAGATTTTCCAAGACAGCTCAGATCTCAAATAGACCTTTTATTTATCTCCCTGTGTGCTTGTCCCATGCCCTGATTTTGGCTTCAGAAAATAAAATCCTGAATCACAGATGATGTGATTGCTAATCTTGTAGATAGGTGCTGATGGATCTGTTGCCCAGGCAATTTGTGCCACTAATAAGGACCACCTGGAGAAGACGCCCTTGTGCAAAAGAGGGTGGAGTGTGAAGCGTGGTACAGGCTACTGGGGGAGGTAAATTCTGGCTTTTGGTGCCCTTCAAACTCACAGTGCTGATTGTCACATATTTCAAAAACAGTTAAGGCCACCTTTCTCTGTAGGGATCAGGTCGTTTTACTCTCAGCTAGCCCCGCCCTTCATGCTGCTGCTTATACCTCCCTCAGGCTCTTTATTTTCTGCCTCTTGCTTTAATTATGTCTGTATGAATCTCTTGATCTTTTCCACTAGATGAGAGAGCTTTTTGGGGGCTTGCTGAAATTGCAGTTCATTTTGTATATCATCATTTCTCATCCATCAATTTTTGTGGAATTATAGAATCTTGGACTGTAAAGGACAATAAAAACAATCCAGTCTAAGGATGCCCTTAGACATCGCAGACCATGTCTGGATGATTTGGATGGGTAGATGAGTGGATGGGTAGATGAGTGGATAGGTGGATGAACAGTTAAGTAGAAAGGTATGTATGTGGATGGATGGATGGGTGGGTGGGTGTTAATCAGATAGGTGTGTGGCTCTATAAGTGGTTAGACAGGTAGAGGATGGATTGAGGATTGGAGGATGCATGAATAGGTAGATGAATACTACAGATGGGAGATGCTTTTTCATTGGAAGATGTTTACAGCAGCTCTAAGCAGCACTTTGCTTTTTCAGATGCACAATTAAAGTCAGTTACTTTGTTCCGGGTCGGGTAGATGTTCTGGTTGTGGTCAGCCACCTCTGAGTGTTTGCATACTGAACTCTGTCCCAGTGATGGGGATCAATGCTGAAATTGATTCATTTCTTTCTATATCAGGAAGCGAAGGGCCACACAATTTATACATCTTGCCAATGTAATTTTATTTTTCATGTAAGAAAGTCTTTGGGGATATTTAGATCAGTGAGTCAAATGAGGAAGTGATGTAGAGGTAAGGGCGACCAAGCGTGAAAACTGTTTCCACTATTGTTCTTAAGCACACAGGCATTCACTGTAACCCTGATATCTTTGGGGATGATCAGCTTCCTTTCTTCAAATGGATGACACACTGTTAAGTGACTGTGGGAACTGAGGCCCTCCTGTACCTCTAACCGGTAAGGTGCCTTTGAACTTGACCTTGAAGAAGCTGACTCTTCTTGGTAAGTTACTCTTGGTGCTAATTATTCTCTATCACCATAAATACTGAGTATTTATCACAAGTCATGCCATGTGCAAGATGCTTTGCATGCACTCCACCGTCTGATATACTATACATTTTACCCAGATATGTTACCTGTCCTTGCCCACTGGAAGGATGGAGACTTTTTAAAAATAATTTTTAAAAGTTGTGGGTTTTTTTTTTTTTTTGGCCATGCCGCACATCATGTGGGATCTTACTTCCTTGATCAGGGATCGAATCCATGCCTCCTGCATTGGGAGCATGGAGTCTTAACCAATGGATCACCAGGGAAGTCCCAGGATGGGGATTAAAAAAAAAACAACTTTTGTTTACTGCTCTAATTCCAGCAGTTAGAACAATGCTGGCACAACATAGGTATTCAGTAATATTTATTGACTAGGGGGATGAGTTATCTCATCTATTTCTCATAGAGGCTCTAGGAGGTGGATATTTCCCTTTCCACTTCAGAGAAGGGAAAATTATGACATGGATCTTAGGTACCTTCAGAGATATTTTAGTTTTTTGCAGGAGGGCATACCATCTGAGGCTCATAAGAAGGGAAAGGATGCATTTCGCCAGAAAAACATAAAGAAAATAAAATCCAGTTCAGCTTTGCTTACATAAGGCAGTTATGCAGGGTCTTCACCATGGACTTGTTCCCCTCAACTGTGTTACTTCATCTACTTACCACTAGCATCTGTGTTGATGGAGGAGATATGCTCAAGGGCTCCAAGGCAGACGTGGAAGGGAGTGAATAAGGATGACGCACACAGCACAGCCAAGCCTTTATGTAAAATGTTACCTCGCTTCCTGGTTGAAAGCAGAGACAGGATTTCCTCCAGTCACATGATCCAAACGAAGCGGCCCATCTCTTCCCCTCCCCATCTCTTTATGAGCCTACCCACCAGTTCAGCTCTTGGACAGAAAACCCTTTGTCATCATTACATCTCCACTGCCCAACAGAGTAGCAGGTGTGCAGTAGGTGCCTCATAAATGCTGGTTGAGTTGATGGAACTTCTCCAGAGTAAATTCAGGGGCACAGCCTAGCTCCTAAGCACTCTCAGCTCCTTACTTATGCCTTCCGGTTGAGATTTGATCACACAATCCAAGCTGGGAGGAAGTGAGAGAAAGACTAGGCTCTGTTGACAGAGATGGTGGCTATTGGCAGGTTTCTATTTTGACCTTATCCAGCATTTCCATTTTTCTCTGGCCTTTTGATTAATTGTGTGACTCCTGGTGCATGTGGGTCCATTTCGTGCTTCATTGGAGAGTCCCACAAAATGCTGTTAAATCAATTAGGTTGGGGGGAAGGGATGAGAGAAGTGAGGGGGGAGGGTGGGGGGAGAAGGGGGAGGCGGAAGCTCGGTGACTTTACTGTTCAGACCTAGTTGTGGGACTGCAGTGGCAGGGGCTTCAATCCACAGTCTCCTGAGCTGGGTGCAGCGTGGATCCACATGGATTCTGCTTCTGATGTGAACTGCATCCAGTAGAGACAGAGACGGGACTTCCCTACACAAAGCTGAAATACCCAGGATGGTGTGTGAAGTGTCACAGCAATAGTGCCAAGAAAATGCTCTGAGAGTTTAGAGAAGGGAGAGTAAACTCCTGGTGGGGTGTGCGTGGTGATGGCAAGCAGAAGGGATGAGGAAAAGTTTTCTGGAAGAGACAGTGTCTGGCCCTGGGTCTTGAAGGATTATGGGGTCGGCTGTGCAGAGAAGGTGGGAAAAGTATTCTAGGAAGCAGGTGTTTCCTAAGTCTTGGTAGAGTCTGGGAAGCCAGAGCATGTATGTTAAATAGTAACTCCTCTGGCTGAACCAGAAGGTGCACAGAAGGCAAAAACTGGGGTGTGAAGTGGAGTCTGTGGACTGGATCCTGGGAAGCCCAAATGCCGATCTGGGATGCATTTAGGTGCAGTGGTGAAGAGCCCTGGATTTAGAGACTAACCCTCTGGGTTTGAAATTCGGCTTGCTAGCTGAGTGACTTTGCAAAGCTGCCCCATTGGCACCAAAAGACATTCAATTTACCCTCTCCTTGACCCTGTAGCAAAGCTGCAACAAGGATTCAGATACTTTTATTTTTGGTGTGTCAAGGGTATAACACCATTTATCCTGAGTCACAGTGAACCACTGTGTAGACAGGAATATTAAATTTTTTTAAAACAAATTAAATAGTTTAAGCAGGAAAGTGAAAGTGAAGTCGCTCAGTCGTGTCCGACTCTTTGCGACCCGTGGACTGTAGCCCACCAAGCTCCTCCGTCCATGGGATTCTCCAGGCAAGAATAGTGGAGTGGGTTGCCATTTCCTTCTACAGGGGATCTTCCTGACCCAGGGATTGAACCCAGGTCTCCCACATTGCAGGCAGATGCTTTAACCTCTGCACCACCAGGGAAGCCCCAGTTTAAACAGGAAGAACAACTCAATTTAGAGCTCACTTAAAAAAAGATTTATTAAGCATTATGCATCAAATACCAAATTAAGCAGTAACCATACAAAGATGGATGGTCCATGGTCCCAGCTGAGTAGGGAACACTGACATGAAAATAAACACAAAACACAGTAACTTCAGTAACTGAGGTTTGCCCAAATATTCTAAATTTAAGAAATGATTGAAATCACTCTTAATAAAGTACCTATTGCTACCTGGTGACAGCATACCTAGGCCTATATTTTTTTAAATGATACCCATCCTTTTCATGGCTAACTCAGTAAATTTGAAACAATGGAATTAAGGCAATGAAACACCCTGGACTTTTGTTATGTTCTGAGGGACTGCAGTTCAGTGCTGGGAATTCTGGGGACACTTGAGATACCATGGCGATGGCTGACAAGCGATTGGATGCTCTATCTATGCACCCTTATACATAATGACTCAGGGAGGGAAGAGGGCAATGTGTGGTCATTGGCAACGCTAGGCTTCCTCTGAGCCTAGCGTCGTCTGTCTACAGCACTTTGTAGATGCCATCTCTTTTGACACTCAGCAGTAATCCTGTGGAGTGGAAGATATGATTCCCCATTTTATAGACAAGGTGGCAGAACCAGAGAAATGAAGCAACTTTCCCAAGGTCACTGAGCAGAACAGGTATGTCAGACTCTAAAGCCCTGTCTGCATTTGCATTCTAGACTCTCGAATATTACACTTGTGAGGCTGACAGAGAACAACTTTTAATCAGCCTAATGCCAATGTATTGCATCCTTATAAAGAAACATTCCCTTTGCAGATGAGTCGTTGATCATTCACTCTACACGGAGCGGGAAGGTAGAGATGGCAACTGCTTCTCTCCTGCTGTGTGAGGTGGTGATAACTAGGTCAGAGTCTGTCTGCATCTCTCCCTGGCTTCTGACTGCCTGGCACCCCAACCAGGGCCCTTCTCTAAGCCTGGCTGCTTCTGGGGTGGCCTCCCTCCAAGTGGCTCTGAGATTCGAAGGCTTCATTTCAGCAGCCCTGCTCCTCATCCCAGGGCCTCTGAGCATCCTGCACTCTGCATGGGGGCATGTCTGACCCAACACAGTACAAATGCCAACTTGCTCAGTGCTCAACAGCCCAACAGTGCTCTGTCTCCTAAAACCCACCTAAACCCCACACAAGTAAGGACTAACTAAACACCAGACGTGTCAGTAAGAGGAATAAAGGTGGTCACACTGTACATTTACATTGTGTTTTATGGTTTATGATGAGCTTTCTCATGCCTCCCTAAGGATAGCTAGGTACTGTGTTGTCATCACAACAGCTCTAAAGGAAAGTGTTCTTCTTATCCTGCTGCTGCTGCTGCTGCTGAGTCACTTCAGTCGTGTCCGACTCTGTGGGACCCCATAGACGGCAGCCTACCAGGCTCCAATGTTACCCAAAAGGGAACTGGCACAGAGAGACTACGGTTCACTCACGGTCACAAAAGTAGCAAGCAGCAAAGCTAGGGTGTGAGCTCAGGCAGTCCAGCTCCAGCAGCCACCTCACATAACCACTAAAGGACCCTGCCGTCTGTTATATCAGGTGGTCGGTCCCTCGTGGACTCGCCCAGCCTCACTCGCTTGTGACTTTATCCGTCTGTGTAGCGCTCTGGTGGGTGAGAGCACTGTGTAGACTTGTCTATATAAACTGGAAGCTCATACAGGAAGGGAGAGGGCGTGGTGAGAATGGGCATCCTTCTGTGCGGAGTGGGGGTGAGATGACATGAGGGGTTGGGGGAGCTCTTTTCTCTCTGGTGGAGAACCGAAGGGGATGTGAGCCTGTAACACTCAGCATTTTCAGTTGTCAAACTGGTCGATGTGGACACAGCAATATTTTCAACAAATGCAAAGGAGAAATATTTCAACAGAGGAGGAAGAAATTATTTCTTAGAGGCTCAAAGTCTGGTCTCTTGGGCTCGCTAATCACATGTGTCCGTTTAACTCAAAGGCTATTTCTTCATGTGGGTATCAGGAGGGTGAAAGGAAAAGTACAAGCCAGGCTTTTGTTCTCCACGTGTGAGCTGGGAATTTTTTTTACAAGCAATCTTTTATTGGAGGAAAATTTCTTTACAATATTGTGTTGGTTTCTGCAGTGCAATTCAGCTGTAATTACACACATATCCCCTCCCTTTTGAGTCTCCCTCCCCTCTCCCATCCCACTCCTCTAGGTCATCACAAAGTGCCAGGCTGGGTTCCCCGTGTTTGAGTTAGGATTCCTGAGAATAAATTCATTTTCTGTCTTCCTGAGTCATGAACCGAATGGCATGCATCCGGAACATTTGCTGGTAGTTATAAATAGTCTTGGTGAGGTGGGGAGCCCTCTGCTGAATCAGGGTCTCCCAACCTCTCAGCGAAGGACACTCCAACCTGGACTCTTTATCAGTCTTACACTAGCTTCTCCCAAACACATTCCTTTCAAGTATTTGAAACTCTGCCTTATTATGTAATTTATGAACAACCTTGTGCTGAATGCTTTGAAACTGTTCTGTGAAGACACACAGAGCTGTAAAATTTGTTGAGCACCCCCAGAAGCATACTGTTTGGTGAAGATAAACACAAGGCACAGTCAGTGAATGCTTCCTGCACCCATGACCTTCTGCTCCTCATCAGGGCCCGAGGCCTTATCTTAGCCTTCCTTTTATGATTATGTTTTTCTTTTTGATAATGCCGACTCCATGGCACTTTTCTTCTTTGTAAGATTGCATTCTGATTTTCCTTTTCTCTCTCATTTTTTTCTATTTGGGATTGCATCTGCCCCTCAAATGGGTTATCAAGTCCCAGTTCTTACTTATCTTTCTATTTTCTTTTTCTTTAAAAAAATTTTTTTTAATGAGGGCCATTTTAAAAATCTTTATTGAATTTGTTGCAATATTGCTTTTGTTGTTTATGTTTTGTTTTTTGGCTTCGAGGCATGTGGATTCTTAGCTCCCCAGCCAGGGATCAAACCCACACCCCCTGCGTTGGAAGGTGAAGTCTTAACCACTGGACTGCCAGAGAGCCCTGGCAAAGCTTTAACATACTGTATTTTCTATGATCCTTCTTTGGAAATTTCACACCAAAAACTTTTTCCCCCCCCAAAATATAAAATATTACTATAGTCAATAATTGCATTTGAAGTCCATCAGCTTCTTATGTAGAATATTTAACACAAAAACCCATTTTGCAATTCATTTAGAAGTATATGTCTGTATATTTCATATGGAATGTATCATAAGCTCCTTTATCTATAAACTGGGACAAATCATGAAAGACCTGTTAAAAATGGCATGGGACAACTGAGATACGAAATTGTATGAACAGAATAATCCCAGTTTTAGGAGACTATCTATCTATATTCTATAGTAAATCAAAATAATGACATCAGGCTGCAAAGTTCATCTATGTTTTCGGTTTCTATCTTGATGAAAATATTTATGTTGACCTAACCAAAGAAATAAAATTTATCTCTATTTCAAAACATCTTTTATTTAAAAATGGGATGTGACACCCATAATCAGAAAGAACTTGTCAACTAAAAAAAAATTCACAACGTGATAGTTGCAAGTTAAGTTTTATTTGGGGCAAATGAGGACTGAAGCCCAGGAGACAGCACTAAGATAGCTCTGAGAAGCTGATCCAGAAATGCAGGGGGAAAGGACAGCATGTGATTTGGGTAAAGGGGGAGTACATGCAATCAAGCACATATTTTTTGTAGGAAGTTTCTGCTGGTCTCGTGAAGCTTCTGCTAGTTATGAGGAACAATCATCACCATGAGAATTGGGATCATAAAATCAGCTCCTAACTATCTGAAGACCTGTCCTGCAGTTTCCTGGAGCACTGCTGCTGCTGCTAAGTCACTTCAGTCATGTCCGACTCTGTGCGACCCCATAGACGGCAGCCCACCAGGCTCCCCCGTCCCTGGGATTCTCCAGGCAAGAACACTGGAGTGGGTTGCCATTGCCTTCTCCGATAATGGACTACTGCTGCTGCTGCTAAGTCGCTTCAGTTGTGTCCGGCTCTGTGTGACCCCATAGATGGCAGCCCACCAGGCTCCCCTGTCCCTGGGATTCTCCAGGCAAGAACACTGGAGTGGGTTGCCATTTCCTTCTCCAATGCATGAAAGTGAAAAGTGAAAGTGAAGTCGCTCAGTCATGTCTGACTCTTAGTGACCCCATGGACTGCAGCCTACCAGGCTCCTCCGTCCATGGGATTTTCCAGGCAAGAGTACTGGAGTGGGGTGCCATTGCCTTCTCCAGCTCCTGGAGCACAGAGTGCCTCTTTTCTGCTCTCCACCCTGAATTCCTTCAGTGGGTGTTTAAGATCAGTGGCTGCAATGGCACATGATTTAGTCCTTGTACATGGCAAGCAAGTGTCAATTTGTGGTTGACAAACTATATCCAAAGACTTCATAGATTAACAAGGACTGAGATCGCCAATTAGTGAAGACTTGGATACTGGAGTACAAAATCTCTGCTGGCTCTTTTTTCTTTTTCTTCTTTTTTAAATCTTGAGGAAGCACATCAATCTTTAGTCTTTAACCATGGCTTTTATGTAGATCATTCCTAAGTGCTCACTATTCCCAGATATTGAGGCCTGATTTTCCAGCTTCTTGATCCACACTTGTACCTATGTGTCCCACTGAGGCCTTGAACTCAGTGCACTCTCCACTGAGCTGCTCATTGTCTCTTCCAGACTTCCTTGCTTCTCCTTTTGTTAAAGGCACCACCACCCTCCTTCATTCCCAGACCTAAAACTGTAATCGTATTTGGCTTCTTCTTCTTCCCCAGCTGAAAGTGCAAAGTGAAAGTGAAGTCGCTCAGTCGTGTCTGACTCTTAGTGACCCCATGGACTGCAGCCTACCAGGCTCCTCTGCCCATGGGATTTTCTAGGCAAGAGTACTGGAATGGGTTGCCATTGCCTTCTCCATCTTCCCCAGAATATCCTACAATTAACTTTTCTCTGAAATTCCTTGGTGGCCCAGTGGTTAGGATTTGGAGTTTTCACTGTTCAGGGCCTGGGTTTCAATTCTTGGGCAGGAAAATAAGATCCTGCAAGCCACACCAAGACACCAAAAAAAAAAAAGGAAAAAAAATTTTTTTTCTTCTCCATATTGCCACAGCCACAATCTTAAGTAAGTCTTTGTGCCTGTTAGTAGGACCAACAATTGTCTTTTTATTTAAAGAAAAAGGATAAAATATAATCCATATATTATATTTAAAGGTTAAAATTTAGGAGTTTTAGTATAATATATTCATAAGATTTCAATTATCACTATCTAATCCTATATCTGAGCTCTAAAGGAAGGGTCAGATATGGGAAAAAGTAAAGTCACTGGGATAAGATGGAAATGAAGTGAGGGTAATATTGGAACCCCTTCACAATCAGCTCTGCAAGCGGGGAGGCCAAAGTACAGGAGCCCTGGAATCCAGTTATAATATCAAGCTGATGTCTCTGTGGCACATTTTATATCTTTTTTTATTGGTGCGTCATGGCACTCTATGAGGCAGACAAGTCAGCTATTATTACACCCACTCGAGAAGAAAAAACAGAGGCCTGCTGAGAGGTGCCAAGACTCCTCCAAGGTTATGTAATTGGTTCCTGCAGCTCTGGTCTGCCCTCCAGCCCAAGCTCTTTCCAATGGGCCACATTTCCCCCCCGCCCCGCCCCGGAATAAAGAGATGACATTGGACCCTATCTTAGGAGATGTAGATACATGAATTAGAAACGTAACTAGGTAGAAGCAAGCACCTTTCTTTTGAAGTATTCCTCAAGCATAGAATAAACACTAAACTTGAACTTGGCCATTCAGTTCTAGTTCTGCTGTGTATCTGTTTTATGATCTTGAGGATCTCATTGAACACTTCTCAGGCTCAGTTTTCTCACCCGTAAAACTGAAACGATAATAGTTATCTCACAGATTTTCTGTGAGGCTCAAATCAGGAAACGCATATGTAGTGCTATGAAAACTGTAAGGTATAAGACTAATAGAGGTTGTTAAGCTTTTCCTTTGACTAGCAATGGATTCTGTGGATGGGGATCCAGGGCTGTTCTCATGTACAGGCTGTCTCAAGCTGCTGAGACACTCACTCAGAAATATATTTCTGTCTGTAAGCCATCCAGTGTGTGATACAGCCTGAATGGACTTAATACATGCTGATGTGATGGTGAGTGAAGGAGTGGATCCTTGCTAAGATCCTGAATTTTTCTCCTGCATTTGCTCACCTGGACCAACTCCTGAAAAATGCTACAGAATGAATTGCTTCCAAGCTGGAGTCTCACACGGCATAGTTGGAATAATCATAAAGATTTCCGTTCTCTTCTTTTCTTCCCTGGCTCTCCAACTGGTGGTGGCATGGAATACTTTGGTCGGATGATCCCATAAGACCTACGGGGAGTGGAATAGTGGCCCTTGGGCAGAATGAGGAGGTTCAGTCTGTGACAAATTGATTTTCCTCCCCCTGTGCACTCCCATCATCTCCTTTTGCATTCCAGTGCACACTGATCGAATAAGCTGAGACTGGTCCCTGGATCATCATTTTTTTCTGTCCCTCTGAGTTCTGTGAGAGTCTTTTTACCAGGCTTCTGGAATACAATCCCGGGCAGCCCTTCTGTGTATGGCAAACTGAGGGTGGAGGATGGGATTTTGGAAGGTTCTTTTAATTTTGAGATCATTTGATACATCAAAAATTCGTAACATAATGGAAGTACAGGGATACTTCTGTTCTTGGGGCTTTACTTGGCACACAGGTTTATTCCTTGCAGCTCTCAGCTTTAGCCAATGAGACCTCGGGGTCTCACTCACTGTTATCAGCACTGCCCACTAAGCTCTCTATGACAAAAGAATGCATACAACTCAGGACCAAAAAGCCAAACAAACTGATTGAAAAATGGACAGAGGACTAAAATAAGCATTTTTCCAAAAAAGATATACAGATGGCCAACAGCCACATGAAAACATGCTAAACATCACTCATCACCAGGGAAATGCAAATCAAATCACAATAAGATATCACTTCATACCTGTCAGAGTGGCTATCATAAAAGATAGGAAATAAGTATTGGTGAGGATGTGGTAAAAAGGGAACCCTTGTGCACTGTTGGTGGGAATGTAAATTGGTACAGTCATTACAGAAAACAGTATGGATGTTCCTCAAAAAATTAAAACTGAAACTATTACATAATCCAGTAATTCCACTCCTGGATGTTTATCTGAAGAAAATGAAAACATTAATTTGAAAAGACATATGTACCCCAACATTCACTGCCACGCTATTTATAATAGCCAAGATATGGGAGCAATAAATGAATGGACCAAGAAGACTTGGTATATACATACAGGGGAATAATACATACTTGGCATAAAAAAAGAATGAAATAATGTCATTTGCAGCAACATGGATGGACCTAGAGATTATCATACTAAGTCAAACAAATGCAGCGTGTTTTTACTAATATGCGTAACTTTAAAAAAAGGCAAATGAACAAATATAAAAAAACAGAAACAGAGAACAAACTAGTGTTACAGGAGGGGAGGGACAAATAAGTGAAGGAGATTAAGAGATACAAACTAAAAAAAAAGATTTACAAAAAAGAGATACAAACTACTAATTATAAAGTAAGTAAGTCACAAGGATATAATGTATAGCACAGGGAATATAGTCAATAATATAATAACCTTGTATGGGTGATAATCTATAAAAGTATCAAATTATTATGTTGGATACCTAAAACCAGTATAATATTGTAAGTCAACTATACTTCAGTTAAAAAGCTAAGTAAAATGGTAAAAGTTATAAATTTTATGTTATATGTAGTTTACAAATTTTTTAAAAAGCTACACCTTGGTCAGCACCATCCCAAGTCTGCCTGTTAAGGGCAGTTTGCATGGCCTCACTTAGTACATGTTCTCAGTGACGCAGTGGGACCTGGCACTTGGCTGGAGCTCAGAGCCAAAGCACTCTTCAGGTTTTTGTTTTATTTCAATCCAATCAATCATTAAAAAAAAAAAAAAATCCCACATCCACCAGATGTCAGGGATGGTTCTAAGCACTAAGGAGGGAAGTGAAATTTAAAGCTATTTCTCTGCTTCCATCTGGTGGAAGCCATCATCATTTCTCTCCTGTAGTTTACATCATATTTCTTTCCAACACAAAATCTCCCTGCTTCGCTCAGAGTAAAAGCGCCTGTCCTCTCCTTGGCCCGTCTATTCCTCAGTCCTCTCCCCTCCTACTCTCCCAGGTTTGCTGAGCTCCAAACTCTCTGGCCTCCCCACAGGCCCAGGTACACACTCACCTCGGGGCCTTTGCACCGACTTGCTCTTCCAAGCACTTACTATAAGCTGTACTAGTCCACATGATCATTTCCTTACCTCTTTCATGCCTTCATGAAAATAACACCTCACTAATGGATTTTTGTCTGTTTTGTTCACTGAAGTATATTTTAAAAAAAAGTATTTTGTATTGGGGTATAGCCTATTGACAATGTTGTCATAATTTCAGGTGGACAGTGAAGGGACTCAACCATACATATACATGTACGGATTCTCCCCCAAACTCCCCTCCCATCCAGGCTGCCACATAACATTGAAAAGAGTTCCCTGTGCTATGTAACAGGTCCTTGTTGGTTATCCATTTTAAATAGAGCAGTGTGTAAGGCAACCATAAGTTTGTTCTCGAAGTATGTGAGTCTGTCTGTTTTTTTAAGTTCATTTGTATTATTTCATTTTAGATTCCACACATAGGGGATGTCATATGATAACCTAAATGTCTTTCAAGAGAGGGATGGATAAAGAAGATGTAGTACGTATATACAATGGAATATTACTCAGTCATTAAAAAGAATGAAATAATGCCATTTGCAGCAGCGTGGATGAGCCTAGAGAGTATCATACTGAGTGAAGTAGTCAGACAGAGGAGAAATATCATTTCACTGAAGGATCTTAATCAGCTGCTACGGTGCACTCAGGAAATAGGTCTTCAATGAACAAGTAAAGGAAGGAAGAAAGGAAGGAAGGAAGGAAGAAAGCCAGCTAGTGTGGGGAAACAGGACACGTGGTTGAGTGTGAAATCTTTTCTTTTCCCACAGTCCTGTTCTTTTTCATTTGCGTCTCTTTGAGCTCCCGCCCAAACCTACTTTGTGCTGTGTGCATAACATTCACCTCTATCTCCTGGCACCCTGGACGAATGCTGCATGATTCCTCCAGCACTTACCACCAAGTTCTGCATGCAGTAGGCACTTAATACATTGTGGGTTGGCTGAAGAAGGATCTGAGTCTTGCAGACAGATAGTTAACAGTTTGGGGGGGGTTGATGATGGCTGTGGGCTGTAATATTCAGGGAAGGAACTCTGGAGCTGGACACTGAGTCTGGAAGTGGGAACAGAAAGGGAACTCCAGGTAGGAGAAGAAGAGAGGAGAGGGCTGGAGGCTGGGATACATTTGGGGCCTTTGGACTGATTAACGCTTCCTCCCGGGTGGGGCAAGAATGTTCGCATCTTTTCCCACTTTCTGCACTGTTGCCCATCTGCAGCGTCTGGCTCCCTTTCCTTCAGCTCACACTTTTGCCTTCTCTCTGCCCCAGAAGTCGCCTGTGGCTTTGTGTCATTGGCCAGCAGGGGTTTCCATTCATTGATCCAGCATGCTGGCCAACTGAAAACCTCATCTGATGCCAGGAGATTCCCTCCCAGACTTTCCATTCTCTCCGTCCCCATTTCTTCTCTAGGGAAGACCTGCAGGCCACTCCTTCCTTTGTTCTGCAGTGGACATGTTGCCCTCTCTGGCACTGGGCTGTCCTCTTGTAAGTTTGTACATATCAGTTTCCTCTGGTGAGCTGTAATTCCCTAGAGACCCGGGTTGTACTTGTATCTTTCATCATAGCCATACCTTTTATGTGGCTCATAAACAAATTCAAACAAAATGAATTGCAGAGTGAATTCCCAGATGGATGCTGCTGTGCGAGGCAGAGACAGGCCCAGAAGAGTGGTCCATTTGACCACGTGGAAATGGTGATCCTCTAAGGGGTGCACTTCCCAGGGAGACTGTAATGATTAATAGCATTTAATGTGTACCAGGCAGTACACCAAGCATTTCCTGTCCGTCATCTTGTTTATTCTTTAGAACAACCCTGTGAGGTAGATTCCATTAGAATCTTGGAATCTAGTTATGCTTGTGCTGAATCCTACCAAACCCATTATATTGGGTTGTTTTCAGCTTGGTGAGAAGAACCTTCATAACTTTCAGGACTCAGTTCACATGTCCCCTCCTTGGGGGAACCTTCCCTGACTCCCCCTTGTCTAAAGCATCCTCTTCCAGGGAATTCCCAGCCTGTCCAGCAGTTAGGACTTGACACTTTCACTGCCACGACCCAAGTTCAATCCCTGGTTAGAGAATGAAGATCCCACAAGCCACACGGCATGAGCTAAGTAAATAAACAAACAAATAAAGCATCCTCTTCCTACCATCAGCCTCCATCACAGCACCCCACATCTTTCCTTCCGAGCACTTATTACAAGTTGAAATTACTCGTTGATTTTTTTTTTTCTTTTCTAAATTTTTCCTTTCCCTTCCTCCCAACGGGAGTTCCACAGAGAAAATGGCCTTGGTTGGGTCACCCAGCATGTTGCCTGCAGTGCTGTGCAAAGCACTGGCACACAGTAGGCACACACACATGTTTCCTGAATGAATGACTTTGACCTAATCATTTTGTACCTTATCTAATGCCTGTGAAATTGTAAGAGCTCAATATATATCGATGCCTCAGGGAGGTTCTTTAAGTATTTCTCTCTCTTCATCCGATTCTTTCACATTCAAAAAATATCTTCACAGCTGATTTTCCCACAAAAATGGATAAAGAAGCTGTCATACATATATGCAATGGAATACTATGCAGCCATAAAAAGGAACACATTTGAGTCAGTTCTAATGAGGTGGATGGACCTAGAGCTTATTAGAGTGAAGTAAGCAGAAAGAGAAAAACAAATATCATATATTAATGCATATATATATGGAATCTAGGACGATGGTACTGCTGAGCCTGTTTTCAGGGCAGCAGTGGAGAGGCCAACACAGAGGACAGACTTGCGGACACAGAGCGGGTGGAGACAGTGGGATGGAGGGAGAGAGCAGCGTGGCAATGTGTGCATTACCATATGTGAACTAGATGGCCGGCGGGGGTCTGCGCTAGGTCCAGGGAGCTCCAACCAGGGCTCTGTGAACAAATGTATACATAAATAATATATAATATCTATATAATATATATTTATATATAAATATATAAATAAAAGAAACTTGCTCCTTGGAAGGAAAGCTATGACAAACCTAGGCAGCATATTAAGAAGCAGAGACATTACTTTGCCAACAAAGGTCCATCTAGTCAAGGCTATCGTTTTTCCAGTAGTCATGTATGGATGTGAGAGTTGGACTATAAAGAAAGCTGAGCGCTGAAGAATTGATTCTTTTGAACTGTGGTGTTGGAGAAGACTCTTGAGAGTCCCTTGGACTGCAAGGAGATCCAACCACTCCTGAGTGTTCATTGGAAGGACTGATGTTGAAGCTAAAACTCCAATACTTTGGCCACCTGATGCAAACAGCTGACTCATTTAAGAAGACCCTGATGCTGGGAAAAATTGAAGGCAGGAGGAGAAGGGGATGACAGAGGATGAGATGGTTGGATGGCATCACCAACTCAATGGACCTGAGTTTGGGTAAACTCCAGGAGTTGGTAATGGACAGGGAGCCTGGCATGCTACAGTCCATGGGGTCACAGAGTCAGACATGACTGAGCTACTAAGCTGAACTGAACTGGGTAACAAAGGGAGGAGAGGAGATTATCATTTATTGAATCTGTACTAGATCCAGGAACTCTGCTAGGTCATTTCAATTAAGTTTCAAAATTGATATTATCCCAACTTTATAAATTGAAAAATTGTGGCTCAAAGAGATTAAGTAACTTGCTGAAAGTTATATAGATCAATAGTAGCAGATTAGGGATTCAAACTCAGATCTGTTTGGTTGTAGAGTTCTGTTTATTTCCCCTTCTTTATGTCAAATGGAAGCTAATTAGAGCAGGCTCAGATTTAGAAGAGCTTCCTTGGTGGCTCAGTGTCAAAGAATCTGTCTGCCAATTCAGCAGTGCAGGAGATGCAGGCTTGATCCCTGGGTTGGGAAGATCCTCTGAAGGAAAGCGCAACCCACTCCAGTATTCTTGCCTGGGAAATCCCATGGACCAAGAGCCTGGTGGGCTACAGTCCATGGGGTCACAAAAGTCAGATAGGACTTAGTGACTAAATAACAACAAAACCAGGATTAGAACCCTGGCTCCTCTTCTGGAAGGCTCATGCTCCTTACCCAAGACCAAGGTGTTGTTTCCCTAATTTTACTGTAATGGAGAAGCAGCTCTTCTCATTGCAGCACAGTTTCTCTTTACGTCTCTGCTGAGCAGGATTGGTCAGGCTCTGGCTCGTGATGGAACCAGCCCTTGAATAGTTATCAGAGCAGTCTGTTCAGCCTCTCTGAAACCCCCTTCCTTGATTATAAGATTGGAGGCGCTAATGTGCATGGTTCCTGCCTCAGCGGCCTCTTGCAAAGATCTAATGACATTATGTACAATGAAGGAATTTGAAGACTACAAAACTCTGAAAGAATCACAGAATTGTGGTGCTTGAAGAACAAGCCCTGGGGAGCCAAGGACAAAACCTGGCAGAACCTGTGCCTTGGTAGTTTTGAGTGATATCTCTGTAGGTGTGTCCTAGACCTAACTTGTTTCAAAGTCATGATTTTCAGGTCCATTTTTCTCCAATTGGCCTTTCTATACTAAAGATGGTTTAGCAAAGCAAAAATCACCATCCATCCATTTATTCATTATACAATAAATATCCCGGTTGCTGGAGATAGGATACAGTGGCCAAAATAATGGAACTCCCCCAACATAGTCCTAATGGAAAGATGTATGTGTTTATATATATGTGTGTGTGTGTGTGTGCGCACATGTATACACACACATATTTAGTATATTTTTGAACACTTAAAAACCACTAAAGTAAAGGACTTCCCTGGTCCAATGGTTAAGATTCTGCACTTTCACTGCAGGGGGCAAGGGTTTGATCCCTGGTCAGGGAACTAAGATCCCACATGCTTCATGGAGTAGCCAAAAAAAAAAAACAAAAAAAACAAACCCACCAAAGTAAGCACTTTACACACCTTTTCTTATTTCATCTTCATAGAAACTTCATAATAAAGAGATTATCCTCCCATTTTATAGATGAGCAAACTAAGGCTTAGAAAAGTTAAGCAACTTGGCTAGAGCTCAATGATTAGAAAGTGTAGAGCCAGGATTCATTTTAAACTGTAACTCCAAAGCCCACATACCATACTGATGATTGCACTAGACTATATGAATATAACTGCTTTAAACTCCCCCCCCCTTTTTTCTGGAAGTTTCTATAGCATTTGCTGGCATTTATCAATCATAAAGCTAGGGGCATCAGGCAGATTGTATAAAAAGGTTACCTGGAACTGGCCCAAGAACGTATCTTAGGGGCTGGTATGAACTAAGATGAAAATAACATTGGCCTATAATGGAACTAGGAGATTCCCAGGTGGGACAGCAGTAAAGAATCCATCTGAAACGCAGGAGACAGGCTAAGGTTTGATCTCTGGGTAGGGGGGATGCCCTGGAGGAGGGCATGGCAACCCACTGCAGTATTCTTGCCTGCGAAATCCCATGGACAGAGGAACCTGGCAGGCTACAGCCCATGGGGTCTCAAAGATTTGGATATGATTGAGCAACAGCACACACATATAATGGAACAAAGTCTGTAGGATGTAGGAACATCCCTATAGGGATTGAGTAATGTTTGGAAAGTAGCATCAGAAAATAGTTAGCATATTGATGATTACAAATCTCAGCTTTTAAGGATGAGCTCACATGGAAACTTCTTTTGCCTGACTGTACCTATCCATGCTGTATCCACTGTGGTTTTACCAGGACAATGGAGTCACCATGAGTGATAGGGAATAGGGGACACGTCACAAATATAGACCACAAACACAGCAAAAAAAGAAAGAGAGAGAGAGAGAGAGGGAGAACCTAAGAAAGTCATTCAGCAAACATATGCTCATCCTTGGCTCTGCTGCCTTGAGATCATGGCAGGTCTCTCTGAGTTCATCCTAACTGTTTAACTTACATTGTTTAAACGTATTAATATTAATATGTTAAGATAACAGTTTTCACAGCCAGAAACAATATTTCTTTGGAAAGAGTGCATCACTGAGGTCAAGCTTCCTCACCGTGTGATCTGGGCAAATAATAATGGTGGCTCTCATTCATTAAGGGCTCACTGTATGCCAGGCACATTGCCAAGTGTCTTACATACACTGTCTCATTTATTAAAATCAGGTACCATTATTACCCCATTTTGTAGAAGAGATAACTGAGGCACAGAGAAGACTCATCCATAGTCACATAGTAAATAGTGAAGCTGAGAACCAAACCCCAGTTGTCTGACTCCAGAGCCCATGTCATAGCAACTCCTCTGCACTTGAGCGTGGCTTTCCCACCTGCCAGTTGGAACAGTAACATCTAATGTTTCATTTTTGTATATGTAGGGGACAAAAAATGTTAAAAAAAAAATTGAATGTATCTGGCATTTTGTAGAATCTTGATAAATGGTATTTTGCAAAAAAAAAAAAAAAAAATTCTTGCTTTTCCCAGGGCTTCTGTGCTCTCTTTTGGCCTCTTAGAGATTCATTAATTGAATTTATTGTCTGTCTCATTTAACTTGTCAAGTTGGCAGCGGTGACCACTTTGCTGGTAAAGTGGTTCTCAGGCTCTTTGCCTGGCTTCCTCACCATGGTGTGTGTGTGCGCGTGTGTGTGTGCTCTGTGTATGCACAGTGAGAGTGTCTGTACCAAGGCATGGGGGAGAGCTGTGATGTGTTTAAAGCTGGGCATGTTAATCAATGAACAGGAGCGGCAGGAGGTTTTTGAGCCCTTTTGCTGGCCTGCCAGCTGCAGGGTATATCAAAGTCACTGTCTGTCCTTGAGTGTCCTGCCCTCCCTTTTCTCAGTGGCCTTCCTGTTCCACTCAGATGTGGCTCTCTGAAGGGTGCACTGATTGTCATTATCGTGATCCCTGCAGCAGGCAGCTGGAGCCACAGGCAAACAGAAGAGACAGGAGCCAGAGCGCAGGGTACTTCTCAAGGTCGCAGAGCTGGGTTGTCTGCTTCGCAGCCCAGGTCCCTTTAAAACAATAAGATAGCTTGAGTTTACAAAGTCTAAACTAATGGAGAGGGACCCCTCTCTGCTACCTGCTTTAACGGAGGCTGCCTCTGATGCTCGTGGTCTGCTAAAGGTGGCAGGTACTGTGTCCTGTCTCTTCTTGGAAGGGCTTGTCACCCTTTGGAATCAAGTTAACCTAGTTACCTTGCAACTTTATCTCTCTGACGGGCTCCAGAAAAGATACAACTGTTTAGATTTATCTAGTTACTTCTTACTGTTAGTTTGAAACAAAGATTCCCTTTGCATCTTTCTAGATCCTAAGTGGGGCTTCCCAGGTGGTGCTAGTGGTAAATGTGGGAGATATGAAATGCCAGTTTGATTCCTGGGTTAGGAAAATCCCCTGGAGAAGGTCATGGCAACCCACTCCAGTGTTCTTGCCTGGAGAATCCCATGGACAGAGGAGCCTGGTGGGCTACAGTCTGTGAAGTCACAAAGAGTTGGACACAACTGAAGCTACTTAGCACGCACACACACATATCCTAAGTTACATGAGACCCTGCAGCTAGGCAGTTGTTGTTCATTTCTCAGAAACATTTGTAGTCAAGTACTGGCTGGGCTGTAGTCATCTTGAGGCTTGACCTGGGTAGAAGTTCAGGGTGGTGCACACACAAAGCTATCTGGTGTGGTTGTTGGCTGCGGTCACCAGAGGGGCAACGGCTTGCGTTTCTCACAGCATGGTGGCTCAGCTCCAAGATGCAGCGTCTATAGGGCGAGCATCCCCCAAAACCCAGGTGGAAGCTGCCAGGAATCACCAGCCTGCCTCGGATGCATCAGCATTTCTGCCATTCCAGGGCCAGCCCCGTTCACTGTGTGAGAGGCCCTCACAAGGGCATGAGCACTATGGTTCACGGGGGGCTCATCTTGGAGACGGGCTATACCACAATTAATAATGGGCCCCACATCATTTTAATTCCTGCCCTTTACTTTGCTCTTTAGCAATAATTCTCATCTGAGGGGAATGCTGGTACAGTGGGTTATTATACTTTTATGAGACTCAGGTTCCACAATTATAAATTGGGAATAAGACTCCCCTGGTTATCTTTAGGAGGGAAAGTCATCATTTAGGCACTCAGAAATGCTAGTTGTTATAATTGACTCAGATGTCTTGAATGCTAAGTACAGGTCTGTACAAGGCTCTCTACACATGTTATTTCATTTAATGTCCCAAAAAACCCTGTGAGGGATGTACTAGGCTTATCCTCACTTTACAGATGAGAAAGCTGAAGGTCAAAAAGTTTTAAAAGCTTATCTAATGTCACACAGTTAAGAAGTAGAAGATCCATGCTTTTAATTATGGCATAGATTGTCTTTATAATTATTATCTCCCTCAAAAAATTGGAAACGTCTTGAGATAAATGGTTTTATATTAGTAATTTTTTGTATTCATCCTAGTCCCCAGCTCAGAGATAGGCACAGAGTAGATTCTAAAACAATGAGATTTGTTAAATAGATAAGGGCGACTAATTGACATCGAGCATGGGAATATAGAAATTCTCATCCAGCACAGTGACTTGCTGCAGGGCTCTCTGGGGAGAAGTTTTTAAAGATTTTTTTATTTAAAAAATTTTAAAATTTTGGTTGCACTGCATGGATTGCGGTACATTAGTTCTCTGGTTAGGGTTCAAACCCATGTCCTCTGCCATGGAAGTGCAGAGTCCTAACCACTGGACTCCCAACTCAGAGAATGGGGAGAACTTTTTAACCTCCTTTTTACCCTTTCCAGGAAATTCTTAAGGTCACAGAGAATGCCGCCTGATGGCTCCAGAGGAGAAGGGTTAAGATTGATTGTATTTACCTATTTTTACTGTGGTGAAATCATATTAGTTTCAGCCTGATACCAAAACCCGAATAGTCTCTACACTGACATTTGTTTCCGAGACTCTTTACAGACTTTTAAATATCACCTAGATCTCTGTAACCACACTGTCTGTCCACATAGGACACATTCAGATTTATTAATACTCTAAAAACCTTGTGGTCTGATGCAAATCTCATCCTGTAATGCTTCCCTAATTCTCTGAATCCCAGCCAATTCTCCAAAGCTACTAATCAAAAAGACATTGATAAAGGCTTTTGTGAGGTTAGGGAGAGAGGTACAAGAGAAAATAGTGGCAGGTCACTCTGTCCACACACTCCCCTTTGAAATTCTGTTTCTATGAACTGCCATAATTAGCTGCTTTTTAAAGAATTTTTATTAGTCATCTGGAAATGAAAAGAGTCATGATTTCTGCAGGATTATAAATAGCGATGGAGTGGCTGACCTCGACCAGAAATCAGGGCTTCTGCGGCCAGTGTTAGGTGTCAGGAGGAATTAGCTGGAGAAAGATACACAGCTCTGCAGAAAGCACGAAGTTTCTGAAAACTCTGCCCAGAAAGGACTTGGAAGGGCCAGAGACATGGAAACCCTGAAACAGATCACGGCCTCTGTATTCTCTCACCCAGTGTTACTGCAGGATGCTGTCAGAGGCACCCAGTTGGATGCCCACATTCAAATCACCCCTGCCCACTCCCAGCCGTCCCTTGAATCCCTTGATTGCAAATCTATGTGGAATGAGGGGGTAACAGAAATATTGGTGTTACTATTATCTCTTTTGTAGTACCAGTTCTGATGACAGCTTTAGATAAAATCATCTGGGAAACTGAGGTTTAAGGAAGGGTTATGGATTCTTAGAACTAAAAGGTATGTGAGAACACAGATTCTCAAAGTGTGGTCCGTGGACCCATGTGGGTTCTGATACCCTTGTAGGAAGTACATGATGTCAAACCTGTTTTAACGATAAAACTAAGATCTTACTTGCCCTCTGCCATATTTATTTATTTTTTTTTTCACAGTGTCAACATTTGCACCGATGAGGCAGAAGCATCATAGATGAAACTGCTGGCACTTTTGTGCAAATCCAGGTAGTGAACCCAACTGCATTGGTAGTTGGGTTATTCTTTATCATCATGTACTCACCATACAAACAATGCCTCTTTCACATAAGACTGTCCTTAATGAAGCCATGAAAAGTATTAATTTAAGTTAGATTTGGCTTTTGCGTACACCTCTTTTTCAATGTTCTGTGCGGTAACATGGAAAGATCAGTGCACAGAAAACACTTCCGTTGTGTCCTAAAGCGAGGGTTGTGTAGTTGTCTAGGGAGAAAGCAGTTGTGCTGCTGTCTGAATTATAAGCTGAATTAGCCAGTGTTTTTTTTTTACCCCTAAGAAATTCCATTTCTGCTTTAAAAAAAAGTGACTCTTAATCTATGGTTATTTAGACTTGGATATTTGGCAAACAGCTTCTCAAAAATGAATGAAGCGAATCTGTCACTTCAAGGCAGCTTACTGGCAGAATTTGCTGCAGTCATAAAATACACATTTTCAAGTGAAAATTAGAATTTTGAAGCTCTTGTATCTGGTCCTGTGACCCTGGGACAGCCTCCCAATAGTTACGCACTTTTTATATGAGATTCATGGTGATATTAGCAAATATGATCCTTTTTTTTTGTTATTGTATAGTGAGCTATGTTAACCTTGGGTTCTCTTTGGAGGCTTTATTTAGCTTCCTATACCCTCTTATTTGATGAAATGCACATCAGCTTGGGCAGACTCCGGGAGATGGTGAGGGACAGGGAGGCCTGGCGTGCTGCAGTCCATGGTGTCACAAAGATTCGGCTACGACTGGGCGACTGAAGAGCAACAACCACCACCCTCTCATTTTACAACGAGAGCACGGAGTCCTCTGAGTGATAAGGAGATTTGCAGAGATCAGGGGGCTGATCTGCTGTCAGGAAAGTGAGTCTATCTCTACTCTTACCAACCCACGGTTTGGAAACTCTGCTTGAGACCTCTGGCCTCACAGGCAGGACCATTTCTCCTCACCCTTGTACCTCACTCACATAGCTGCCACTACACACACATCCAAGACACTGATGACGTCGCATTACACCGATCCGTCGACTACTGTATGCGTGACGCCAGCTTGGACTGCGCAACACAGTGTCTCTCCTTTCTCAGTGATCAGAGACTGGCAGGAATACTCTATTCAACAGTTCTGAGGGCATCAAAGCCACATAATGTCAAGAGTGAATTAATCATCGTTTAGTTCATGTCCAAGTATATAAGACCACACAATGCACGGCTTGGGCCTATAGCATCCCCACTGCTATGTATAATGTACACCAAAATTTGATGTTCTTTCTCAAGAGTTCTTTTGTCCCATCTACATATCTCTAGTCACTATAGTGTATTCCATCCCATCCCTCCATCCCACAAACTCACCCCCAGGCTGTATATATATCGTGGTTCCAGGGACACAGTAACCATGAAGGCTCTGCCTGTTAGAATCTGTGAGGATGGACCATGAGAGGGTTCCTGGAAAAACAGCAAAGAGAGTTTTGCAGCTGACCATCAAATGCTGTCAAGATTTTAGACTCTAAAAATAAGAAGCAAGCAACCACTCTCTTTCCTAAATCCATTTCTCCAGGAGGTGGCTTTTGTAGTGCGCTAAATGGTAGCCTCCAAAAAGATGTGTCTGTGTCCTGATCCCCAGAACCTGTGAATATTACCTCATATGGCAAAATAAAGGAGAAGGAAATGGCAATCCACTCCAGTATTCTTGCCCGGAGAATCCCAGGGACAGAGGAGTCTAGTGGGCTGCCGTCTATGGGGTTGCACAGAGTCGGACACAACAGAAGCAACTTAGCAGCAGCAGCAGCGTGGCAAAATAATGATATTGTTGTTGTTCAGGTGCTAAGTCATGTCTGACTCTTTGTGACCCCATGGGCTGCAGCACCCCAGGCTTCTCTGTCCTTCACTGTCTCCCAAAGTTTGCTCAAGCTCATGTCCATGCAGGGGGCCTGGATTTGATCCCTGGTCAGGGAACTAAATCTCACATGCTGCAACTAAGAATTTGCATGCCACAACTAAAGATCCCACATGCCACAGTGAAGACCCAGCACAGCCAAATAAATAAATATTAAAAGAAAAATTTCTGCCGGGGAAATGTTACAAATTTGATTATGTGCTTGTAGGAGTGTAGGTGTTGGCATCTGAGTTTATAGGCATTTTTTTCTGAACCAACATGGCCCTTATGCCCAAGGAAGAAAACATTAGTCCATCTTGGCAGAAAAGTGTCCAAGTTCTATGTAAAGCTTTGCACCTTGCCACAGAGGTGATGGCTGACAATGAATCAGCACAATGCCTTAGTTTGAGCTCTACAGTTTTATCCTAATATTAATCAGGCAAACGTGTCCTGAGGACAAAGTGGCAGGTGTCTGGACAAGGAAGGGTATAACAACCAAGGATTCACTTTGCTGCTTGGTCTTTTGTTTTGGCCAATGTTCCAGAATGCCTTAGGAAACTGTCGGAATCAAGACTAGCATCAGCACGATGGCAGAGCCTATGCAGTGAACCCCCGGGACCGCATTCATGGTGACTGCACTCATTATTGTGAAGGATTCGAACACTAACAAGCAGGTAGATGGCAGTCGAATCTGGGTACCAATCACATTTCATCTTTCTGTGTTTGAATCTAGGCCCAGGCAGGAATATGATCACAGCTCTAGCAATAGTAAGAGCTTCAAACATGTGGGTGATCCCAAGAGGTTAGAATTAACATTTAAAACTGAGGCAGGAAAAAAAAAGGCTTAGCTGATGATGCTAATAATGGACAGTATGACAAATGCTGATTTTTCTATCTTATGATGTTTTAAAAAAGGCTTCTTACATCAAAGTTCATCAGCATGGTATTCATTGCAAAGGACGTTTTTGGAATACTGATGTACACTGGCTAACCCGCATATATTGTACACCGGCTGGGAGCTAGGTCTGGGGAGGGGAACAGACCAGAGAGATGAGAAAGTTGTAGTAAGTGCCCTGAAAAATGTCAGTCATTCAACTGATGGACCATTGGGTAAGACAGGCCTGGAGAAGTGGATATAATATAGGGGTTGTTGTGGTCAGACATTGACTCATTGGAGTAAACAAAGGGCTCTGGAAACAGAGAAGGAATCCAGCTGTGTATATGATACATAGCACAGTGTAAGGAACATTACCTTTGGGGCCAAATAGATGATGTTAGGAATCCTACATCTACCACCCACTGATGTCGTCACCTTGGGCAAGTCAGCCTGACCTCCCTAAGCCTCAGTTTGCCCATCCCTGAAATGGAGTATTATATTTATCAGCAGAGCCTTAGTGAGAAATGGATGAGATAAAACATATACAGTGTCTAATGATGTAGCACATAGTTGGTGCTCAAAAAATGATAGAAAATGTTAATATAGATTTAAAAAAAACATTTATTTATTTGGCTGCATCAGGCTTAGCTTCCCCTTGGCATATGGGATCTTAGTTCCCTGATCAGGAAATTGAACTCTCATCCCCTGCGCTGGAAGATGGATTCTTAACCATTGTACCACCAGGGGAGTCTCTAATATAAATTCTTAAGTAGGGTTATTGCTCTACTATAACTTTTTTTCTCTTTCTAATAAAAAGTCACTATGTCCTGGGCTATCTTAGAACTTCTCCAAAAAGAAGTTCTGATGTGAGTATTTGTGCCTCAATAAACTGGATGGACAACTCTATACCACGCAATGCGGTGGATGATGACTCATGAGCTGAGATACTGGACCTGGGAAAGGACCTTAAGTTTCTGAATAAACAGTGGATGGAAGGAAAACAGATTGGGTCTCTGGGCTGGAGAATTAGGGGAGAGGCTCTTATGTAGAGGCTGCAGGCAACCTCAGAGACCATCTCATTGTGCCTCCTTGTAGTACAGTAAAGGATCCTGAAACCCAAAGAGAATGAGAAACGATTTTGAGACGCAAAGGCAGAGCTGATGCTGCAACCCGGTCCGTGGATTCTGTTGTTTTTCCCTTTCCTGTTGCCCATTTCCTGGAGTCCCTGAAAGCAGATGGCAGTGATGATTCAGAATCATTGAGCTTAGAAAATCAGAATAGATTTAACTTCTGAGCTCAGCTTCTCTGCTTAGCTATAAGAAACCACTACTTACATTCCACTGGGGAACAATTCTGTAGCCATAACAGTGCACTTGTTCGGACCCATGGCAACAGTCCCTGGTTCAATGTGTTTGCTGGAGCGTCTTGAATGGGTTCTAATTGGCTGGTTAGTTGAGTGACTGAGCTCTGTCTCTGAACTCTGACTGAACAAAATGATGTTCAAATGTCAGAAATGTCATGGTATAATTTGGAGAAAGAAATAAAAAATCATAGATGTAGACAAATGTTGGAATACAATTATCACACAAAAACTGCCTATCTAAACCTATTGTTTGAGAGAACCCAAAAGAGATGCCCTTCACCAAGCCTTGGGTAATATGCTGGAGAAGAGAGAACCAGCATCTTTGAAAAGTGCTTGAGTTGCTATTCGTGAAGACCAGGGCTGACGATCGAAGGCGCTGCAGTTGGTGAGCCTTCTTGATTTCACTGAGACGTTGTGGGATGGTGGTCACAGCTGTATTCAGTCACTGGAGGCATTGGCTGTGCACGGAGTGAGCCTTGCAGAGATGCTGGCCCCAGTGGTCTGAACATGAATCAGCATGGTATCTAATCTCACAATGCTTCAGTTTCTTTTTTTGTAAAATAAAGGCACATCTCTCTAATTTGTTGAAAAATGATATGTACAATGTATTTACCTAGCGCCTGGCTCATAACAACTTCTAGATAAATGATAGCTGTTATTTGTAATTATGGGATTCTCAGTTCAGTCGTGTCTGATTCTTTATGATCCCATGGACTGCAGCACGCCAGGCTTCCCTGTCCATTACCAACTCCTGGAGTTTACTCAAACTCACGTCCATTGAGTCGGTGATACCATCCAACCATCTCATCCTCTGTCATCCCCTTCTCCTCCCGCCTTCAATCTTTCCCAGGGTCAGGGTCTTTTCAAATGAGTCAGTTCTTCGCATCAGGTGGCCAAAGTATTGGAGTTTCAGCTTTAGCATCAGTCCTTCTAATGAATATTCAGGACTGATTAGCTTTAGGATGGACTGGTTGGATCTCCTTGCTATGGGATTCTAGTGGCTGAATATTAAGGAAATATGTTTGTTGTTGTTTTAGTTGCTAAGTTGTGTCCGACTCTTTGTGACCCCATGGCACTGTAGCCCCGCCAGGCTCCTCTGTCCATGGGATTTTCCAGGCAAGAATACTGGAGTGGGTTGCCATTTCCTTCTCCAGGGGCTCCTCCCCTGGAGGGAGGAGGGATCAAGCCTGTGTCTCCTGCTTGGCAGATAGACTCTTTACCACTGAGCTATTACAAGTAACATTAAGGAAATAAAGGGAAACTCATTCTCCCTTTCCCTTCAAGACCCTCCCATCCCCTCTCTCTACTTGTCTTCTGAGAGGGGGAACCTAAATACCCCTTTAAAGATTATCTAGGATAACCTCCTGATTTTAAAGTCAGCTGACATCCAACAGTCAAAATTCCCCTTTTCCCGGAAGCCTATGGAATCCATAGTCAGAGATCCTGGGATTAGGCATGGACATTGGAGGGGGAGGCACAATTGTATCACCCCCACCAATTAGGTGTATTACTTGGGGCAAGTTACTTATCTTGCCTAAAGTCTCCTTTCCTCTTGTGTACAGTAGGAATAAGTATCCACATGTTGCTGAGGTGCTCTAAGAATTAAATGAAACAACTACACATCGAGTACTTAGAACCATACTTTCTTCCTTCTTCTCCAGGTCGCTCAGTCATGTCCGACTCTTTGCTGCCCCATGGACTATAGAGTCCATAGAACTGTCCAGGCCAGAGTACTGGAGTGGGTAGCCTTTCCCTTCTCCAGGGGATCTTCCCAACCCAGGGATAGAACCCAGGTCTCCCGCAACGCAGGCAGATTGTTTCCCAGCTGAGCCACAAGGGAAGCCCATGCCTCTGCACATAGTAAATATTCAGTCTTTGTTGTGTACTCTTTCCTTCCTCTAATTTCAACAAGTACCCAGCGTAGAATTCCAAGGCCTATATCCTGAACCTTAATGTCCTTAACTGATGCTGACAGTGATGTCCCGGGACTTCGAGGCCTCTGCTCAGAGTCTGCCTTGTGCAGAGTCACGTGTTCCTCTCCGGCACTCTGGGCTACCCCCACATACCATCCTCGAGGTTTTTGGCACTCGGCAGTGATTGTTCTGGGAGTCCCCTGGGGGGACAAATGAATCACTGAGTGTGGGCCTGGCAAATGGTTTATTCTTCTAAGAACAGCGACAGATATCCAAGAGGAAAGAGCACTGAGAGTCCAGAGACCTGCTCTGAACACAAATGAAAGTAAAAGTGATATTTACTATTCTAGGTGCCCTCACACTTCTGATGTCACTTAAGCCTCATAGTTGGGGGAATGGGTGAGGGGAGCCCCCAGCATGAGGCTACTGGGGAAACTGAGGGGTGGAGATTAATGACTTGGCTCCTGTGACACTCCATCCCAGAGCCTGAATCCCAACTTCTCTCTGCGCCCTTGCCTTGGTCTCCTTTCCACCAACAGAATGCAGGAAGGGGAGTGAGTGGCCTCATTTGAGTCTCATCTCCTTCTCTGGTTTGCTTTCTCCTCGGCTCCTACATCCAACAAGGAGGCTCAGCACAGAGCACTTCCTGACCACACACCTGGGCAAGGTCCATTCAGCAGGGCTCTGATGCCTTCCAGTTCAGTTCAGTTCAGTCGCTCAGTCATGTCTGACTCTTTGTGACCCCATGAATCGCAGCACGCCAGGCCTCCCTGTCCATCACCAACTCCCGGAGTTCACTCAGACTCACGTCCATCGAGTCCGTGATGCCATCCAGCCATCTCATCCTCTGTCGTCCCCTTCTCCTCCTGCCCCCAATCCCTCCCAGCATCAGAGTCTTTTCCAATGAGTCAACTCTTCGCATGAGGTGGCCAAAGTACTGGAGTTTGAGCTTTAGCATCATTCCTTCCAAAGAAATCCCAGGGCTGATCTCCTTCAGAATGGACTGGTTGGATCTCCTTGCAGTCCAAGGGACTCTCAAGAGTCTTCTCCAACACCACAGTTCAAAAGCATCAATTCTTCGGCACTCAGCCTTCTTCACAGTCCAACTCTCACATCCATACATGACCACTGGAAAAACCATAGCCTTGACTAGACGAACCTTAGTCAGCAAAGTAATGTCTCTGCTTTTGAATATGCTATCTAGGTTGGTCATAACTTTTCTTCCAAGGAATAAGCGTCTTTTAATTTCATGGCTGCAGTCACCATCTGCAGTGATTTTGGAGCCCCCCAAAATTAAGTCTGACACTGTTTCCACTGTTTCTCCATCTATTTCCCATGAAGTGATGGGACTGGATGGCATGATCTTCATTTTCTGAATGTTGAGCTTTAAGGCAACTTTTTCACTCTCCACTTTCACTTTCATCAAGAGGCTTTTTAGTTCCTCTTCACTTTCTGCCATAAGGGTGGTGTCAACTGCATATCTGAGGTTATTGATATTTCTCCCGGCAATCTTGATTCCAGCTTGATGCCTGCCAACTACTCCATTAAAGAACTTTCTGCCTTATTACACTCGGTCTTACACTGTTGGCTGTCCTGTGTTTGATGCTGTTTCCTCCTAATTCCATGCGTGTAACTGAATTCGTGAAAAGAGGAAAGAGGAGCAGGCAATTGTCTATTCAGTGATTCTCACCTGAGGCAGAATCCTCTTCTGCGCCCAGGTAATATGTGAACATTGTGTGGGCCATTCTGGTGTATTACGGTGGCCTGGCTCTGTGGGTGGGGAGGCTAATCATTGTGCAATGTGTGGGGAACTCACTCACTGCATGAAAACGGAGAACTGACTCACCCCAAATGCCAATCATGCCCCCCACAGAGAAACTCAGCTCTGAATGGATAATCAGCTCTTGTGAGATTATGACTCTATCCAACGATCCTTGTGATTTATCTTTATCTCTCCCTTGGATGAAAGGTAAAGAGGAGCTTTTTTTTTCATGAAATGATCAATTCCACAGCTCATTAGTAGGTAGCATGGTGTAGTAGACAGAGCCAGGGCTGGGGGTTCAGGGGGAAACCGTGATCAACAGCACAGGTTTTGAAGCTGCCCACTTTGACACTGTGGCTGCAGCATTCACTAGCTCTGTGATCTTGGCAGGCCAGTTAGTCTCTTTGTACTCAGGTTTTACTGTTTGTAAAGTAAGTAACAACAAGCTGCCTGGTTTTACTGTGCCTGGCACATTGTGAGAGCCTACCAAATGTTGTAAAAGTGAAGTCGCTCAGTCGTGTCCGACTTTTTGCAACCCTATGGACTGTAGCCCACCAGGCTCCTCTGTCCAAGGCATTTTCCATTCAAGAATACTGGAGTGGCTTGCCATTTCCTTCTCCAGGGTATCTTCCTGACCCAGGGATCAAACCTAGGTCTCCCTAATTGCAGGCAGACGCTCTGAGCCACTAGGGAAGCCATCTGCCAAATGTTAGATACTGTTATTAGAATCACTACCATCTTTCAGACCTTGGGCGTGACACTTCTTGGCTCTGTGTGTCTGTTTCTTCAAAAGCAAGTGGGGATAATACTGACTTCAAAGTGTTTATTTATTTTATTTATTTTTTACAGGGATATGATTTTATTTATTTATTTACGATTTCCAAATTTTTTTTCAGTTTTATTTATTTATTTATTTTTTATTTTACTTTACAATTCTGTATTGGTTTTGCCATACATTGACATGAATCCACCACGGGTGTACATGCGTTCCCAAACATGAACCCCCCTCCGACCCCCCCACAACATCTCTCTGGGTCTTCCCCGTGTACCAGCCCCAAGCGTGCCGTATCCTGCATCGGACATAGACTGGCAATTCGATTCTTACATGATATTATACATGTTTCAACGCGTAACATCAAACGGGAAAACGTGTGTAAAGAGCCAAGTATGATGCATGTGGTGCTCATGAAAACCTCATGAAGGTACTATTCCCATTTTACAGGTGAGGAAACTGAGGCACAAAGAAGGTATAACTTGGCTAAAGACACAACCACTCATAAGTAGGAGAGCTGATATTTGTGCCAAGTTTGCCTGGCTCTACAGCCAGCATTTCCAGCCATTCCAACCATTAGCTGCTTTTCATTAGGAAGTAACTAGAAAAATGCTCAGCCATCTGTGAGCCTCACTGGCTGGCAGAGAGACAGTTTTGACCTTCGGCTGTGCTTTCCACTGGCAGTGGCAGAACTCTCAGGCTCCTGTCCCAGAGAGACTGCCCTGTATGTGGGGTGGCTGGAAATCAGGAAACCTGGAATGGTCCTTTCTCTGTTGTTGCCCTGGCAACCACAGGAGGTAGTGCAATAGCTCAGGGCTTCGGTTTCCCTCAGGGGAAGGAGAGAAGAATCCAGAGATGTTACAATGACAGTAGAAGGCTGATGAAGGGACATGCCTCTGTATACCACTGTCTCTGTTAGCGCGAGCATCCCTCTGGGATGGTGTCATAACGGGATCTACAACAGAGCCAGTCCGGGGCAAAGCCCCTGGTTTCCCCTTGGACTATGGACAAACAGGAGTGAGTTTCTACAATAATAATGAAAGTGAAAGTGAAGTTGCTCAGTCATGTCCAACTCTCCATAGACTGTAGCCTACCCAGGCTTCTCTGTCTGTGGGATTTTCCAGGCAAAATACTGGAGTGGGTTGCCATTGCCTTCTCCAGATCTTCCTGGCCCAGGGATTGAACCTGGGTCTCCCACATTGTAGACAGACGCTTTACTGTCTGCGCCAACAGGGAAGTCACACACAATAACAATAACAGTGAGAATCAGTGTAATTCAGGGCACCCTCTTGAGGACCAGGCAGCAGAGGATGAGTGTATGAAAAGGCTCCGGAGAGAGCTACCATCCATTAAACATCTGCCATGCGCCACAGTGTGCGGTCCTGGTCTCAGTCAAACCATGATGACCCACCATGTTGGGAAGTCATGAGGGACAGTGGTTATTGGATTAAGGCCACTTATGACCAAGTCTTAGAGCCAGATAGATGTGGGGCCAGGTCCCAGCTCTAATACTTCCAAAGAGCTGAATACCTTCCAACACGAAGCCTAATCTCATGGTGCCTCAGCATCTTCTTTTGTCAGATAAAGCCACATTCCCTCCACAATTGCTGGGAGCTGATACGTGTAAAGTGCTCACCACTTTAGTGTAATTACAGGATTCTAGAAGCAGAACATTAAGGAGTGAAGAGAGGCTTATTTTTCATTTTCCTTCAGTCCATGCCATCCCCCGTCCTAAGTGCCAGTTTTATGTATCACTTCAAGCCCAGGACTGTGCCCCAGGTCACAGGGACTTGCCCTTAGAATACTGGTGATGACGAAGTCCTGAGGCCAGACCCTTTTGCTCCTGTGGCAGAGTCTCTAGCCCAGATGGGAGGTTTCCATGACAAAGTGGATTTGGGCAGAAGGCAAACAAGGAGGAACTCCCCCCGCCCCCGAGGGTCAGCTTGTCCAGCCGCAGACTGCAGACGTGGTTCTCAGAACCACCTTGAAGCCTGGCTAGGACACATGGCTGGGCCCCACCCCAGCCCTTCTGTTTCAGGAGATCTGGGGAGGGGTCAGAAAATTTGCATTTCTAACAAGTTCCGGTGCTTTTGCTCTTCTCACTAATAACTTGGAAGGATAGTAAATGCACATTCCTGAAGTGGTGTGGTGGCCAAAAGATACTGATGCTACAAGTTGAGGACCACAGTTGGAGCATCGCTGAGCTAAAGAAACAGGGCAGACAGACCTGGACGTTTCCAGTGAATTTCTCTTTCATGGAGAGTTTTCGCTGATTTGTTTGTCTTCTCTGAGTCACCTAATGAATCTTCATGGGCTCTGCTACTAAATACCACTGTTGAGCAGCCTGAATTGAGAGTGGGGTAGGAAATAACCTTTGAAACACAGCCCTGTCTGGAGTCAGGCAGGGCAGGGGACCTGAGGTCCCTCAGGATGTGGGTTCCTTGTTTACACACCTTTAGGGCTGTTCCCAGAGAAGGCAATGGCACCCCACTCCATTACTCTTGCCTGGAAAATCCCATGGATGGAGGAGCCTGGTAGGCTGCTCCATGGGGTCGCTAAGGGTCAGACACGACTGAGCGACTTCACTTTCACTTTTCACTTTCATGCATTGGAAAAGGAACTGGCAACCCACTCCAGTGTTCTTGCCTGGAGAATCCCAGGGATGGGGGAGCCTGGTGGGCTGCCGTCTATGGGGTCGCACGGAGCTGGACACGACTGAAGCGACTTAGCAGCAGCAGCAGGGCTGTTCCTGCCTGCAGCATGTCACCCTCCAGGAACCAGGCAGGGTTTTCTTCCCAGTTGGGCTGACTCTCCTCCTGGAGCAGAGACAGGGCCTCGGGCAATCACTGACAACCTGGGGTAACCAGACACTGGACTCAAACAGAGCCCTTGAAGGACCACACTTTTTTCCCATGGTGGCTGTTGGTAGGACAGGATGACTTGGGCCTGCTGTGTGAAAGAACACTGATGAGGTTTGGATGGAGGCAGCTTGGTGATTCTGCCAGGTCACTCAGTTCCCCTGGATCTGCTTATGTTCCCCGTGAATGGCATTTGATGGCACTTGTCAACTCAGTGTCAGATGTCAACCTTGCTCTGATTTTCCATTCCTCTGTCACCTCCTGTCCCAGGCTCAACCACTGACATAGCTTGGCACTTCTGGGTCTCTTCCATAAAGATAACTCTAAGCCCATGACCCCCCAACCCCATCACTCTGGCCTGTACATCAATCAGTGTATGAAGACTATGGTATTTTTCCATATACTTTGGCTGCCTTATTATAGACATTAAGCCATTTCAGCAATAGAGATTCATTTCACGAGAGAATTTTGTGACATTCCAGTAAATGTCAGGCACTGGGAAAGATTTCCATCGTGAGAAACGAGAGTTACGGCAGGCCCCTCTGAAGTCCTGGACACAGTCCTGCCATCAGCCAGAACGGTCAGGCTCTGCATCTGGCAGAATTCCATTCTGCAGAATCACAGATAAGCTGTTCCCATTTTTATTTCAGCGCTGCAGAGAAATGACAAAATCCAAGACCAGAGTTTGCGCGAACTAAATAGAGTTGAAAGAGATCTGAGAGTTCATAAGGTGTGCTGCTGCTGCTGCCGCTAAGTCGCTTCAGTCGTGTCCGACTCTGTGTGACCCCGTAGACGGCAGCCCATCAGGCTTCCCCGTCCCTGGGATTCTCCAGGCAAGAACACTGGAGTGGGCTGCCATTTCCTTCTCCATCATAAGGTCTAAGGGTGGCAAATTAATGGTATTTCATGTTGATCGTGACTGAAGGAGGGTCACTGAATGACACTCTGCATTCAGTTTGAGCCCAGGGGAAAATGGTGCCCTGGTCGATAGTCACTGCTGTCTGGGACAGAGGATGGGATGGTGCCCATTTGTGGATCACACATTGGCATCGCTGACCCAGCTCAGTTCTCTTCATTTACGGAACAGAAATCTAAGTTCCAATGAAATGGAAGGACCTCCCCCAGTTCACATAACTTGTCAGCGCTGGATTCAAGAAGAGGATCCAGGTTTTTAACATTAATTCTATGCTTTTCCATTCACAAGAAGAGGCTTTGGAGATAAGCCCGAGTTTTCAAATCTCTAACCCATTGTTTACCAGCTGTGTGACCTTGGGCAAGTCACTTAACATCTCTGGGCTTCTGTTTCCTCCTTTGCAAGTGGAATAATTAATTCTCCCGTTATTATTGGGAGAATTAAACGTGACAATGGTATGTGTAGCTCAGGGCCTCATGGGTAAATGTTTAATTTCTCTCCTTTTCCCAGCAGAAAATGATATGCATTATTAAGATAACCTGCTTGGTAGCAATTTGCACACCATGGCAATGATTTAATTGTATAATTGCACATCTGGTTTGTTCCCTTGTGAACTCAGGATTTGGGAGCAGATTTCTATCACAATTCCTCCAGATTTAAATTGCTCTGACTGTAAATACAGAAAGGATTTTTCTTTGATTCTGTGTGCTGGTATTTGGTAAATGAGCCCTGGAGGGTTCTCCAGAGTCAGATCAAGGTCTTTCCAGGTGAAAATGCCATTTATGATCTCTTCTCTGTTGTACAACTCATGGCCTGAGACTTTGGTACGTCACACTCCATTGTAGTAATAGTTTTTCTTTGCTGTTGCCTGCTGTGGACGTGAGCCTTGCAAGGGCAGGAATTACTCTGAGTCATTGCAGAGTCCCAGCATCCCACTCAGGGCCTGAGTGCTCCCGCCCATGGTGGCTGGCTTCATCTTTAGGGGCTGAGAACAGGGGTCCCAGGCTTCGCCATGGCTAGGGCTTAGGACTTGCAAAGCCCAGAACTGAGTTCATCTGGAACTCTGGGACCGTGGCCCAGTGTCTTCCCCTCACAGCCTCTTGACTTTTCCATGCATGAAATGGAGAAGCTGTGCTCAGCGACCCTTCTGTCCCTGAGGCAGGGGCTAAACAGGAAATCAAGTCAGGGAGCTGGATGGTGGCACACACACTGGTATGAACAGCTGTACCTCCTCTGAAAGCCATTTCAGGTTAACCAGAGCGTTCTGCCCCTAGGAGGAAGGGTGGGAGGGAGGTGGGGAGGAGAAATAGGCTCCAAAGAACTGGGCTCAAGTGAGATTTATAAATAGGAACATGGAAACTCACAGAAGAAGCCAAGCAAGGCAAAGGAGAATGGGTGAGTCTCAGCAAGAGCATTCTAAGATGTAAATAACTAACGAGAGAAGCCAGATTTCTTAAAGATGCTTTGAGGGCCATTATGTAACTGTCTCCTCAGACTAGGGTCACAGAAGCAGTTTGCAGCTGAGAAATACCACCAGGGATGAAAGAAAGCCCTGATCCTTACCCTGCACATTCATATATTCAGGTAAAAGCCCTTCTTCATTGCCTCATGTATACCTGACGGTGCTAGGTGCAGGGAAACCATCATAATTAAGACATCCTGTTTCCAGGAAGTCAGAATTTAACGAGGGAGACAGACACATACGTAGCTTGGATAGGCAGTTGTAATGATCGCTGTGCCGTGACATACACTGCTTGGCATTCTATCGTGCTTCCCATGGAGGCCACCCGTTGTTCTGTCTGCCTGGAACTCTTCTGCTCCTCCTTGGCGTTGCATCCTCCTTCTTTGAGGGGTATTGTCCCCCATTCTGTCATAGTGTGAATAAGAGTGTATGTTTCCATCTCTCTAGCCTTAGTGATGGTCGGGGGAGATGCACACGTGACTCGGGTCAGGACGATCAGAGTCCTTCCCTGGCAGTTTTCTAACTGGAGCTCAGAGAAAGAAGCTCCTTTTCTGTCTGGAAGTGAAGCTATGATGGGGGAGGGGAGTGGTCTTGGGCTGCAGAGACAAGTTTCCTGCTTCAGAAAGGCTGGCAGTTAGAATAAAAGTGATAGGGAAAAGCTGAGAGAAGATACACACACACACACACACACACACACACACACACACACACACAGAGGGAGAGAATGAGAGAGAGAGGTGGGTAGCTGAGCATGTTTGAGTCCCTGGTTTCAGCTTTCGTCCTATTTCTCCAGGGGTTTAGAAACACCAGATAATCACTTCCCTTTTGGGTTTCAGCTCAAATTTGGTTTCTGTCACTTATAATCAAGGGTCCTGACTAACACACACCTCCTCCCCACTCCCAGGTAGAAAGGCAAGGGAACTGGCATTAAATATGGGGAGGGAGGTGGGAGGGAGGCTCAGGATTGGGAACATATGTATACCCGTGGCGGATTCATGTTGATGTATGGCAAAAGCAATACAATATTGTAAAGTAATTAGCCTCCAATTAAAATAAATAAATTTAAATTTCAAAAAAATCAATGATAAGGCAAACACTATTCTAGACGCTTTGCAAACCATCTCACTTAATTCTCCAAATAACCTGTAAGGTAGGGCTCCCTCACCATATTCTATAGCTAAAGAGAGAGGCTAAATAAGTTGCTCAAAGTCACAGAGCAAATAAGTAAAACAGAACAATGCAAAGCACTTTGCTACGGTGGCAATCCGGCAAATGCTTTTTTCTGATTCAGGTAGTTATTAAACACACAGTCACAAAAAAATATTTATGCACTTTGGTAGGATTTTTGAATAAGGGGGAATAGGGTGGAGTAAAGTATGGGCTTAAGTGCTGCAGGCTGAGAAGGGAGGTTGATAACAGGCAGAAAGAACAGAGGCTCAGAAGTGTGCTGGCTGGGAGCACGGAGACCATTTGGGGGTGGGGGCGTGACAGTAGATGAGGTTGAGATGCTGGTGGCCCACCCTGACCTGGCCCGTGAGCAGGAGAAGTGTTTGAGGGAATGTCAGGGTTGGACGCGCCAGGACTTGTTCGAGGATTAGACATGGAGGGGAAGAGGAATCAAAGCTGGCTCCCCAGTTCAGAGAAGCAAGGCGGGACCTCTCCATGCCTTGGCTGACACGGTGGGACAAAAGAGGGGACTCGCGCCAGGAGTGCTGCCGGCGTTTTGCTGTAGGGAAGAGTGAGCTGAAAGAAGTGAAGAAAATGTGAAATTATTCTTGGCATTCTGAGTGCTGGTTGGGGGTGCGTCCAGGTTGGTGCAGCAGGGATAACAAAAGGAAATGCAGCACAATCTGTCTTGAAAGTGGGATTCCTTGGCTGGTTGGAAGGCCCTGTCCCAAGAGCAATGGCTGATTCAATAGCGCCCATGAGACCTGTCCCAGAGCACAGTGCTTTGTCCACATCTTCGGTGCTTGGTCTTTTTTTAAGGAGGAAGGAAAAGAGGGAGAGAAAAATATTTTAATTATCAAAACTATGCCTCAGTCAGCCAGCATCCTACCCGGAAAACTCCACAGTTAATAGGAAAGTAAACTGCTACGTCTCCTGGCTCAGGACCTTCTGAAAGCTTGTTATTGCTATTCAGTTGTCGCTAAGTCGTGTCCAGTTCTTTGTGACCCCATGGGCTGCAGCACTCCAAGCTTCCCTGTCCTTCACTGTCTCCTGGAGTTTGCTATATTAGTTCAGAAATCCATTAACTATGAGATTATTTCACTGCCTTCAACAAATAAGGTTTTTCCGAGGTGGCTCAGCTGGTAAAGAACTCACCTGCCAAGGCAGGAGACGCAGGTTCGATCCCTGGGTTAGAAAGAGCCCCTGGAAAAGGAAATGGCAACTCACTCCAGTGTTCTTGCCTGGAGAATCCCATGGGCAAAGAAGCCTGGCAGGGCTACAGTACGTGGGGTTGCAAAAGAGTTGGAACAACTGAGCTGGCACGCACCAACTAATAACAGAAAATACTTCACTTGTCTCCAGATTCTTCTCTGTCATGGCCTCAGTCAAATTGTAAAAGGCCTTCTCACTTAGTGATAATGATGTAAAAAGAATATAGAAAAAGAAAAAGAGTTTCTTTATATAGAAAAAGAGTTCTAAGATAAAAGAGTTAGATTTTAATAGTTAAGATAGGATTTTAAATTTTTTTAGTTTTTAAAATTTATTAAGATGGGATTTTTAAAATGAACCTATCTAAACCTATAAGATAATAATGTACAATAGGAAGCAATAAAAGTGGAGTTACAATTGCAGAGTCTCACCAAAGTTTGACATTTTTGGACCAAGAATATATTTTTATTTTTCAATGTATGATTAGCCTATGCTTGCTAGTATAGTACTTTGTCACTAGAAAAAATTTTTGCAACTTCAAATTATTCAGTAGAGCTATGACACTAAAATTGGAAAATACAGATCAGTGAAAGAGAAAATGAAAACCACTCAAGGAATTGAAATATTTATAAAATGCTTCATTTAAATGTAAAAACTAAGATCTCCTGCCATCCAAAAAATCTACACAAGTAACATTTTGTGTGCTGCCTGCTGAATATTTTTTTCTCTACATATGTTGGTATTACCCAGATGAGATGATGGTATTTGACAAAGACCCATGATACCAACCTTCTGAGTTGTGACCATAGGAAAATATTAATATACACATAAAGGATGAGGCCAGACAGGACAAGCTTTCATTACACTGAAACATTTGCTCCAAGTCCTGTGAGGACCTGGTGATCTGGCCTGGGAGAACGGAGGCTGCCTTTTATCCAGGCTACATGAATTCCAGGTGATGGACATAAGAGGCGGTAGGCTGGGAGTGCACCATGGTCCTTGCCGTGTGTTACAGCCACACCTGAGCACTCGGTGACTTGCTACTTCAGTGGTAGAAAGTGTGTTCAAACACATGTGCCCAAGACAGATCAGAGCTGTCAGAATCTCACCACCCCAGACCTGTCTAGAGAAGGGGCATCTCTCGGAGGGAACACACCTCACTCTTGTTACAGCAACAGTCTGGAGAGAACCCCCGAAAGACTGAATCCAAGACGGGCAACACATATGTCTGCAAACGGAGAGGGTCAGGCCATTTGACAGAAATCATCTTTTTCTTGGGTCATTTAACCAGAGGATGGTCGGATAACTACTGTTGGCCACAGCCTCTTGGACCACAAATGTGGCAATAATCAATGACAGAGTTATTGGAAAGACTGTTCACATTCTGATCAAAGGGTTGGGGAGGAGGGTGGGATGTTGGCAGGGGGAGATGGACGGGCTTGAGGGTGTTCTCTGAGGGCCCTCCAGTACTTATGGTCAATCCTTTGAAGAGTAGAAGGACTTCCAGCCCTTTAACTAGTGTTTCTGTGGTAGAGGATGTATACTCCTGGTTCTGTTCATTGATGATTTCAAGGCAAGTCATGAAACTGCATCAGCTCAGAGTGAGGGAACAATTCTCCTTTCAATTTTCTTTCAGCTTTTCCAATTATATCAGGAGAAAGCAGTCCTTAGCAGTGTCTTCAGCAAGCAATACTATTTAGTTAGAATCTGATTAGATTGCTCTGTTTTCATTGTCATCATTTTGAGCAACCCTCGGTTGTTGCAAGAATTACAATAACAGAGAAAGTTCTTCCCAATAGTAGTTTTCCATATATGATAATTACATACAGTTTCCTTTTGAAATGAACTTAAGTTAAAAAGTGACTAGATTTAAAGAAAGCTATTGAGTAAATAACAATGTGGCTGGCATCCAAGTATGACAAAAACTTGGAAGTTGAAGATGAGGAGAGACTGTGGAGGGAAAGAATTTGCATGAGGCGAGGATGTACGAGGTAGGGATTCTCTAATAAGGAAAGACCATTGTTGTCCGTCTCCCAAGCTGATTTCTCCAGAAAGAAAGTGATGCACACGAGGGCCAGGTTTCCACGTCCGGGGAATGGAAGAGACACATCTCTCTGATTCTCAGGCACTGTGAGGCAGGACAGAAATGTTGGGTGTTGGAAGTGGAATGAGAAAAGGGAGCTGGGCTGGGTGGCAGGGAAGGAGTGGCAGTGTTTGTGATGCCTCCCTGGGAAGCTACAGGACACTGAGAGAGTGCCTCCCGGGACTTGGGTCCTTCTGTTTGTTCTCAGGACGGGAGACAAAATCTCCTGGAGGACTGGTGCTGCATTCTGCCATGCTTTACTGAATATCATCATAGGCAAAATGTCAAGCCTGTGAGCCCGAGCATTGACGAGGGACTAGGCCTCCGTGATGAGTTACTGAGAGAAGGAATAAACACCCTGAGTTTCTACTTACACTGTTCCTCACATTCTCTCTCTGGAGTCCTTGCTGCTGGCTGGAGAAGCTATTACTGGAGTAAAAAATGAGTTTGTTTTTTCTTTCTTCCTTCCTTTTTTTTTTCCGCCACACAGCGTGGCATGTGGGATCTCAGTTCCCCAACCAGGGACTGAACCTGTGTCTCCTGCGTTGGAAGCATACGGTCGTAAGCGCTAGACCACCAGGGAAGTCCCAAACCTGAGTTTTCACTTGAAGATTTGTCTACTGTGAATATAACCCCTGGGGGCAGGGGAGGGGAAACAGAGCAGCTCAGCAACAGCTATGACATTTCAGTGTGACCAGAAAAACTTCAGGTTAATTTAAAAAATAAAAAACCTTCATAATTTTAAAATTATGTTCACAAACATTAGCTCACATTTCTGAAAAGCACTTCCAACAGTGCCTGAGGCATATTCAACATCGCAGAGATGTTAGCTTTGTTGCTGTTGTTATTGTAATTTTCACTCACCGTGAGAGGTAGACAAGTCAGCGGTCAATACTGGAGTCATTTCACGGACAAAGAAAGAAACTCAGAGAGAATACATCACTTGTCTAAGTCTGTACAGTAAGTGAATGGCAGAGTCAGGACTGAAAGGCAGGTTTTCAGGCTATAAACTTCAGCTCTCAAAAATTGAGAAAACACCTCCACATACGAAGGGCTCACATGTCTGACTTCATTTGTCACCTCACCACCCTCTTGGGCAGGTAGCAGTGAGACAGTGGAAGAACCAGTCGTGGATATAAATCCAGGTTCTATTGCTTATCAGCCCTGTGACCTTAAGCTGGTTTCTTAGCCTCTTTGGGCCCCAAGACGTCCATTGGTAGATGGGCTGTGAGTGAGGATTGAGGGAGATATTTTGATGTAAGTCTAACACTTAGCACACGATGGCAGCTGTTATCATCACCACGTGGTCCTTTTTCAGAAGAGAAAACAGGCTCGGCGAACACATGTGACTTGCTCAAGTTCTTGGGTTTCCCAATTCCAAGTTCAGGTTCACTTCATGATTCTGCCTCACTCTTGATGCTGTTAAAAATATTATTGGAACTAGGAGTTGGAGGAAAAGAGAAGTGGTGTGAACCTGTTTAAAGCTGAAAGCCCTCTGACGAGAAGCAAGAGGATGACAGTATTGAATTGATCAGAAAGATCTGACTGCAAGAATGTTTTAAACTCCCATTTTTCTAAGTATCTTCTCCTTAAACAAGATAATGCAGTGAATCAATAATAATAAGTTCTCTTTCCTCAGACCAGGTCCCAGAAGTAAATAAACTAACCAGAAGAGAGCCTTTGCTTCTGATGCTACAACCTTGGGGGAAATAGACCAATGAGCATCAAGCACTAATTTTGATGGCTAGGAGGGATGGGAGAAAAGACAGCCTGAGACTTTGCTAACCAAATTCTAATCCTGTGACCAGCAGTGTGGATATCAACTGAGAGTTTGTCAGAAATGCAGAATCTCAGACCTCAGCGCAGATCTATTGAATCTGAATCTGCCATAATATTGATGCATGGTTTCTACCCCTGGAACATTTAAAGTAATAAGTCTGGAGTGTTGTCTGGACATTAGGATTTTCAAAGCTCCCCACCGGATTCTAAGGGGATGAGCCGGGAGAAGAGGCAGACAATCTGCAGTTGACCTATTGTTTTCCTGTTGAGATAACAACTTCAGACAACCTGGGGGCTCTGGCTTTAACTGGAGACACTCAGTCCAGTCCAGCACTAGTCCATCAGAGCCACTAAAGTGCCTCTGCCACTAGCCACAGACATTTTGCTCGTTCCTGGGCTACAAAGACACGTTGCCATAAACCACGGGCAGAGACGAGGAGCAGACACATGAGCACTGGGACTTCCTTCCGCTTCTGCCATTGCCCGCTATACCCCGCCAATAGGACCAGTCTCTTATTTTTAAAAGCTTCCTATTGAGGTCTTGGTTTGGTTGACCCACGGGGTGTATTAGTCAGGATTTAGAGAAATCTCAGGCTCAGAGCTTATGAAACTACAAATCCTTCAAGAAGCGGTCAAAGGAAAGGATACTTTCTGTCAACCACACTCTATTGCGGATTAGTTTTCTCTTCTCTTCCTGGGGTTGGTTTGCTTATAAGTTGAACAAGGAAACATTGGCCCCTGGAGAGAGAGATAGATCTCAGTAAATGAAGTTAAAGGGTAGATAAAACGAAAAAAACAGAGAAAGTCAGGTTTCAACCAAGTATTTGCTCCTGGAGACCTTGGAGGATGGCCAACCTAAATGTTTATTCAGGAGAGACCACTGCTCTAAGGGCTTTGCAAAATAAATGGTATCCTCATAATAGCCCTATAATGTAGGAACTGCTGCTGTACACATGTTGCAGAGATGATCACTGAAGCTCAGAGGACTTCAGGTGGCTTAGCTAATAGGGGCTGGAGCTGACCTTCCAATCCAGGCCTCCTACCGACTCCCAAGCCCATTCCCTCCTCTAGACACACTTTCCACTAAGAAGTAGCACATGAAGATCCTAAGATGGGATCATTTTAATTCAGGAAAAAATGGAGGGATCATTTGTCAAAGAGACCAAGTGAGAAGGAGAGCTACATAAGGAATAATATGGAAGCTTCCCTGGTGGCTCAGTGGTAAAGAATCTGCCTGCTAATGCAGGAGACATGGGTTCGATCCCTTCAGTGCCTGGGTCAGGGAGATCCTCTGGGATAGGAAATGGCAACTCACTCCAGATTTCTTGCTTGGGAAATCCCATGGGCAGTGGAGCCTGGTGGGCTATAGTGCACGGGGTCGCAAAGTCAGAACAACACCAATACGGAAGCAGTATTCTGCCCAAGCAGCATTTAAAACAGAATGAACTGCCTCTTAATTTCTTATTTTCTATTGAAGCATGGTTGATTTACAATATCATATTACTTTCAGGTGTACAACATAGTAACTCAACAGTTTTACAGTTTATATTCCATCTAAAGTTGTTACAAAATAATGGGTCTATTTCCCTCTGCTGTAACTTCAATTTAGATCTTAGTTTTCTTATGGGTATAAGGAAATGTCCTTTTGGTTACCAATTTAGCCTAATTTCATTGTAACAGTGCTGTGAAGTCCTAAGTTCCTTGAGAACAAACACTCCATTGCTTTTTGCCATCAACAAGTAACTGCTATGAATGTCAAGTAGACATTCGGTAGCAAAAATATTCAGGTACTTGTCTGTTGCATGCATTTTTAAAAAGTTTTTTAGATGAAGATCATTTTTAAAGTCTTATTGAATTTGTTACAATATCGCTTCTGTTTTATGCTTTGGTTTTTTGGCGCTGAGGTATATGGGATCTGCAGATGGTGACTGCAGCCATGAAATTAAAAGACGCTTACTCCTTGGAAGGAAAGTTATGACCAACCTAGATAGCATATTGAAAAGCAGAGACATTACTTTGCTGACTAAGGTCCGTCTAGTCAAGGCTATGGTTTTTCCAGTAGTCATGTATGGATGTGAGAGTTGGACTGTGAGGAAGGCTGAGCGCCAAAGAATTGATGCTTTTGAACTGTGGTGTTGGAGAAGACTCTTGAGAGTCCCTTGGACTGCAAGGAGATCCAACCAGTCCATTCTGAAGGAGATCAGCCCTGGGATTTCTTTGGAAGGAATGATGCTAAAGCTCAAACTCCAGTACTTTGGCCACCTCATGCGAAGAGTTGACTCATTGGAAAAGACTTTGATGCTGGGAGGGATTGGGGGCAGGAGGAGAAGGGGACGACAGAGGATGAGATGGCTGGATGGCATCACGGACTCGATGGACGTGAGTCTGAGTGAACTCCGGGAGTTGGTGATGGACAGGGAGGCCTGGCGTGCTGCGATTCATGGGGTCGCAAAGAGTCAGACACAACTGAGCTACTGAACTGAACTGATACGGGATCTTAGGTCCCTGACCAGGGATTGAATTCTCGCCCTCTGCATTGCAAAGCCGAGTCTTAACCACTGGATCGCAAGGGAAGTCCCACCATGTATCTTTTGCAAGATTATTCAATCAGCATTCACCGAGTTGATGCCTTTGTCACACCTTATATTTTCTTTGTTATGGACACTCTCTAATGAGAGGAATGAGCACAGTGTTCAATTTTATTTCATTTTACTCTATTTTATTTGACCTAGTCATGTGGCTTGCAGGATCTTAGTTCCCTGACCAGTGATTGAACCCAGGCCCTTGGCAGTGAAAGCTAGGAGTGTTAAACAGTGGAACACCAGGGAATTCCAAGTGTTCCATTTTAGAGATGACAACATTGAAGTTCAATGAAGACCTGAATATTCTCAACTGTAAGGGTCCTTTACTGTGTAATAAGCCCTGGAAATCAAACTAGGGGTATCCCAGCCCAGTCAGTCCAAGACCACTGAGGCAACCCTATTGTCTGACACAGTCAATGTTAACTGGCCCATTGGGATGAGGCAGATCACACACCACAGGGCCCATGGCGTTTCTTGCCAAACAAAGAAAGGATAGAGATATTGTAGGATTGGAGGAAGTGTGGAGTGTAGGTAAAACTTACAGCTGACCCTTGAACAACATGGGTTTAAACTTTGAGGGTTCACTTAAATGTGAGTTTCTTAAATAAATTCTATAAGATCAGTTCTATAAGATCAGTGGTTGACTGAATCCATGAATGTGGAACTGTGAATACAGCAGAGTGACTAAGGTTAAACCTATGTAGTGTTGACTGTATGGGGTTGGCATCCTTAGTTCTGATGTGGTTCAAGGGTCAACTGTATATGAAACAAAGCTCAAAGTAAACCAGCTCTGTGGATGTAGGGTCAACATCAGTTCTGGATGCAAAGCGGATGAGGACACTTTCTCAACAAAGTCCACTAGGCATGGACTGGTGTCTAGAAAACCTCATCAGATACTCTGTACCTGGACTGGAAATGAAGTCTCTTTCTCAGGGTCAAAGTGATTTAGATTCTCTAGGCAAGGGTGGGGCATTACATTCTCGCTAATATAACTTCAAACAATCAAGTTTCTGATAGTCAGTGATTTTGTAGTTCAGGGTAAGAATGTAAGCCATCACAGAGAAGGGGGATGTTATGACACTTTGAGGGTTATCTCAGCAGCAGCCTGTTCTGAGCGGAAATATTGTCACCTAGTCACTCAGCATGCATGTGTGTGTGCTAAGTCGCTTCAGCCATGTCTGACTCTTTGTGACTCCATGGACTGAAGCCCACCAGGCTCCTCTGTCCATGGGATTCTCCAGGCAAGTAGAGTGGGTTGCCATTTCCTCCTCCAGGGGATCTTCCTAACCCAGGGATTGAACCCACGCCTCTTCATCTCCTGCACTGGCAGGTGGGTTCTTTACCACTAGCCCCACTGGGAAGCACAGTCACTCAGGAGTTGATTTCTTCTGTGTCTGTTATCTTATTATTTGATCTATATGATCTGTCTTTTTTATCTTATTTCTGTCTAGTCTGATGAACAGCCAGGCAAATTTTTTACTTTCTTATTCTGAGCTAATTTTTATTTTCTCAGGGTTTGTGATTGTATTAGCTTCCTGTGGCTGCTATAACAAGCACCACAGATTGGGTAGCTTAAAACAATAGAATTTTTTTCTCTCACAGCTCTAGAGGCTAGAAGTCCAGGATCAGGACTTTGGCAGGACTGGTTCCTTCTAAGGGTTCTGGAGAACCTGTCCCCTACCTCTCTCGTGGCTGCTGGCTCCTTAGCCTTCCTTGGCTTGTAGTTGCAATTACCACCCTCATCTTACATGGCCTTCTCCCTATGTATCTGTCTTCACAGGGCTGTTTTCTGTTTTCTGAAGGACACCAGTCATATTACATTAAGGGCCCAACCTATTCCAGTGTGATTTCATCTCAGCTCATTCTGAGGTATTGTAGTTTTCGGATGTCAATGTATCTTTTTTTTTTTTTTTTTGAAGACACAATTCAACTCATAACAAAGAACATAACAAACTTGTTCCTGAGTCAGGGCCTAATGAGAATTCATGCCTCACCATGACTCAAGTGTGGCACGCAGATTAGCAATTTCAGCATCACCTGGAGCTTGCTGTAAACGCAGAATCTGGGACACCACTCCGGATGGAAGCACCAGAATCTATGTTTCAACACTATCCCCAGGTGATTGGTCTGCACATTAAAGTCTGAGAAGCAATGCAGTCAGAGATGGCGCCTGAGCAATCCCGCAGACGTGCACAGTCATGTCAACATGGCTGGCTCTGAATCTGTGTTGTTAGGAATTAAGATCCTCAACAGTAGCTCTCTCCCAAAGAAACTGTTCTAAACCAGCAACTCAAATGGTGATAAGGAACTGAAGATGGGGAATGGAATGGGGGGAAGGCTTTCTGGGGTCTTAGAGCAGGCTGATGGAGAAAGAAGGGGAAAGAGCAGTATGGGGGCTGCCTACACCACAGTTGCTTCCAAACCGTGTGTTGGGCTGGGTTGTGCTAAGTCGCTTAGTCATGTCTGACTCTTTGTGATCCCATGGACTCCTGCCAGGCTCCTTTGTCCATGGGATTCTCCAGGCCAGAATACTGGAGTGGGTTGCCATTCACTTCTTCAGGGGATCTTCCAGACCCAGGGATCGAACCCACCATGCATTCTTTACCACTAGCGCCACCTGGGAAGCCCCCAAACCACATGACCACCACCTAAATTTACTCTAACTTTACTGTTCACAGGTGTAAAGTGGAGTGACTACCTCTTATCTAATGATTGGTGTGAGAATTAAGAGAAAAATACACCTAGAGGGTCCAATACAGCATCTGCAGGGAAAAATGCAAAATGAAGAGTGACTGTGTCCACCGTTGGGGAAGAGGAAGCTTGAGAGGTGGGGCAAGCCTTGTTCAGTCATTTCTTCATTCATTCAGCATTTGGGTACTATGATGTGCTGGACCCTAGCCTAGGCACTGGAAATACAAATGGGAATACCTCCTCCAGTGCTTCCAGGTCAAAGGGAGGAGAAGATGAGGTAGCTGCTGAGGCACCAACAATGCACGCTGGATCAGGAACTTCTCCTAGTGTGGCCCACGGGGAGCAGGAGGGGCCCTCCCAACCCCAGCTTGCAGCAGGCAGGCTGCTCCAAACCCCCCACCCCTGACTTCCTGTGCTGTGTTGTTTCACACTTCCCTACCTAACTCTTTCTCGCCAGTTGGGTTCCAAAAATTCTTGGTCATGAGCCTTTAGCTGCCAGATCTTAGAGTCTAACTGATGAAGAACAACAGCAATGAGAAGGCAGCTTTCTTAGAATGGAATAGGACTTAACCATTTACCAGATGTTACCATAAGCACAATGCATGGATTATCTCATTCAAAATTTGAGGCAGACTTTGGAGGGTGACCAACTTCTGGTGTCAATAAACCTAGGTCTGAACTCTGGGTAACTTGGATAACTTACTTAACCTCTCTGAGTCTGAGTTTCCTCCTCATTTTTAAGTAGGATAAAAATGGTACTGCCTGCAGTGCCTGGAACGTGTCAATAAAAGTATTTCATTGAACTGGACTGAACATTGTGAGTGTCAGTGGCAAGGGGACTCCCAGCCCCTTTCTCTTTGGAAGACTTTGGTGATACCCCCCCCCCCCCAGTTCTCAGCTGTCAGCTAGGTATTCAGGGGCCCTCATGATGCTTTAGTGTATGTTTTACTAGATTACAGGAAAGAAAGTAGAAATTAGACTTTCTGTTTGAGTAATGAGCAAATTGACATTTCTCAGAATTATGTCTAAGCCATTATGAAGAACCCAAATGGCCTGTACTGATAAAGAGACATGAATATCACCTGAATGACTTTGGGCCTGAGCTTAAAATTCATTCTAAATTTGGACCCTTGGAGTGAGGTAATCCAACTGCCTGACAAAATTTGTCTCATTTTCTCTCTCTCTTCCACATACCTTTCAGTGGGAGGGCTAAGAAAGTCTGGAAGGGGACGAAGGAGAAGGCTAAAGTTGAGATAAACACAATTGAAAGACTTTCCATCATCCTGCTCTAGTTTTGTCCTGAAACTTCTCACTTTCTGATTATTACAGTTTTTCTGCTTTCCCTCCACACTGCAATCTAAGCTCCATGAGAGTAGTGACTGGCTTGTGACGATCTCCGGTACTGAGCACAATGTCTGGCATATAAAACCCAAGTTCAGGCACTTCTCCAGTGGTCTAGTGGTTAATACTCTATGCTTCCACTGCAGACGGCATGGGTTTAATCCCTGATTGGGGAATCAAGATCCCACATGCCAAAACAGCACAACCAAAGGAAAAAGAAAAAAACCCAAGCTCAATAAATATATGTTGACTGGATGAAGGAATGAATGATGAATGAATGAGTGACATAGTAATGTATTTTTTTTAACCCCTGACTATAATTCAATGGTACTATGGGCTTTAAAATAAAATCCAAGTTTGTAGATTCTCTATCCTGGAAATTGTGCTACGGAAGGTCTAGGTGTGAGGTCCCAGAAAGGGCACATCTTAAAAATCTACCCATATCTCTGGAAAGACCCAAGAGAAATTGATGACATCGTTTGCTTCCAGGAAGGAGAATTGGCTGGTCCAGGGCCACAGAGGGAGATTTTAAACTGAATATCCCTTTCCATTTTTTTTTTCCTTTTTGCTTGTGTGTCATATATTTTCTACTCATAAAAGAAAGAAAGATTTAAAGATTAAAAAAACTGCCCAGGTGAATCCAATGTGCAGCCAGCGTTGAAAATAACCAACTGAAGACAAGTTGTTATGCCTACCCAGGAGCTGGTATTGGGCAGATGGCTGAAATATTGGTCTTACGTGCTGCGTGAGTAATGGGCTGTCACTGAAGCAGGCCAGGAGGAGAATTTACTCCACTGACGTAGGAGGTCAGTTAATCAACTGGAGAGAAGAAGTGAGGGCTGTTGCCCGTTATGCCAGGTCTCAGGGCCTTGCAATCCTGTGTTCGAGTAAAATAGGAAAGAAGTTTCCTGTGCTATGTGATAGCCAAGCATTCAACAAGAAGCCACCATGTCCATCCTTGTCTACTCATCAAAAGCTCACCAGAACATTAGATACATTTTCTTTTTTGGCTTATCAGGTTGGTAGAGATTAAAAGACTAATTTCTAGTATCAGAAGGCTAGAGAAACAGAAACTTATATGCTGCTTGTGGGAGAAGACAGTGCTACTGGCTTCTTGAAAAGGTATTTCATGGTGTTTTGACTTAGTAATTCTGAATGGTCCATCCTGTGGAAGTCTTCAGGCAAGTGAAAAAATTCGTATATGCAAAGTTGTTTATAGGGACTTCCCAGGAGGTGCTAGTGGTAAAGCACCACTTTACCTGCCTGCCAATGAGATGTAAGAGACATGGGTTCAGTTCCTGGGTCGGGAAGATCCCTGGAGGAGGAAATGGCACCCCACTTCAGTATTCTTGCCTGGAGAATTCTATAGACACAGAACCTTCGCAGGCTACGGTCTATGGAGCTGCAAAAAGTCGGACACAACTGAGCACAAAGTTGTTTATCATAGTATTTATAATAGTCATTATGTTGGTTAAAATTATAAATAATAGAAAAATCTACCAATGTAAGATCATTTTAATTATGTTGTGGGGACATCCCTCATTGTCCAGTGGTTGGGGTTCCACATGGGTTCAGTCCCTGGTTCGGGAACTAGAATCCTGCATATCAGGCGGTGTGGCCAAAAAAGAAAAAATAGTTTAAAAGTAAAAGAGGAAATTGTAACACACTCAGTAATTACCCTGGATAATAGCTATAAACTGGGACTGTCACAGACACGCCAGGATCTATGGTCTCCCAATTAAAACCAAAAGCTGTGAAACTGAGCAGATCACTCAACCTTTTGGAGCCCCACTGAATCATTTATAAGATGTGACTAATGGTATCAACCTCTTAGGAGTGTAATGAGGATAAAAGAGATACCATATGTAATGTTCTTCCCTAGCACAAGGCTGTTAATTTCTCCCAGACCCAACACTAGCACATTAGACTAAAAGGATTACACAAAGGCAACTTTCCTCCCATGTCATCATTTCTGGTATGTATGGATATAAACAACCATGAGATAATTTCATTCAAATTTTGAAAAAGTGTATATTAACTTAATTACCTTCATAAATGAGCTGTATTACTGGCAGACCAAGGCGGGCATGGGAAAATCCGCCCATGGGATTTTCCAGGCAAGAGTACTGGAGGGGGGTGCCATTGCCTAGGAATGGGATAAAGCATTTGTCTAGTGGGAATCTAGAAAGACAGTACCTGCAAGTGAAAGTGTGAATTGCTCAGTCGTGTCCAACTCTTTGCGACCCCGTGGACTATACAGTCCATGGAATTCTCCAGGCCAGAATACTGGAGTGGGTAGCCTTTCCCTTCTCCAGAGGATCTTCCCAACCCAGGGATCAAACCCAGGTCTCCCACATTGCAGGTGGATTCTTTACCAGCTGAGCCACAAGGGAAGCCCTGAAAAATGATACAGACGAAACTATTTCCAAAGCAAAAATAGAGACACAGAGAAGGAGAACAAGTGATTGGACACAAAGGCAGGAAGGAGGTGGATGGGATGAACTGGGAGATTGGGATGGACATATATACACTGCTATGTCTAAAATATATAACTAGTGAGAACCTACTCTATAGCTCAGGTAACTCCACTCAGTACTCTGTGGTGACCTGAATGGGAAGGAAATTTTAAAAAAAGAGGGGATATAGGTATGTGTATAGCTGATTCACTTTGCTGTACAGCAGAAACTAACACAGCATTGGAAAGAAACTATAACCCCCATAAAAATTTTACAAAGAGAGAGGTACAGTCGTGGGTGGGACTTTGGGAATGGTGATATTTGAATAGTGATTAGAAAGATGTGCTTGCATTATTGTTTTGGAAGCATCACCATTGTGGGACCAGTCTTAAGAAAGAATAAATGCATTGTCTCATTTGGCTTTCATTATCATCCTGTGAGATTAGCACTATTATGCTTTCTATTTCTCAGTTTAAGAATCTAAGCATCAGGTAGGCTTTGTGGTTGATCCAAAGTGGTAAGACTGATTTGACTCCAGACTTAAAGGATTCCAACACCCTTTCATAGGGGAAGATAGAAGTGACATACACTGACCTACTTCACAATCTGCCCCTTTGCTCACCCAGGGTGGTCACATGATTTGGAAGTTCCTGAGTTGATGCAGGGTTCTGTCAATTAGAGTCATAGCTTTGAAAAAAAAAAAAGCTACAAAGTCCCATGAAACAACAATTACAAACACCTAAGAACAGAGCCTTCAAAACTATTGCTGTTGTCGCTAAAGTTGTGACTCTTCATGACCTCATGGACTGTAACATGATAGTCTCCTCTGTTCTTCACTACCTCCCGGAGTTTGCTCAAACTCATGTCCATATAACCATCTCATCATCTCCCGCCCCCTTCTCCTTTTGTCTTTGATCTTACCCAGAATCAGGATCTTTCCCAATGAGTCGGCCCTTTGCATCAGGTGGCCAAAGTATCGGAGGTCCAGCTTCAGTATCAGTCCTTCTAAAGTCCTTTAGGATTGACTGGTTTGATCTCCTTGCAATCGAAGGGACTCTCAGGAGTCTTCTCCAGACTATACTCAAGAGTTAATGTAAATAAGCTATTTAGAAAAATAAAAATTAATTAATTAAATTGAAAGAACAAAACAGTCCATGGGGTCGCTAAGAGTCGGACACAGCTGAGCAACTTCACTTTCACTTTTCACTTTCATGCACTGGAGAAGGAAATGGCAACCCACTCCAGTGTTCTTGCCTGGAGAATCCCAGGGACGGGGGAGCCTGATGGGCTGCCGTCTATGGGGTCGCACAGAGTCGGACATGACTGAAGCAACTTAGCAGCAGTAGCAGCAGCAGGTATATACCTGGAGAAAACCATAATTCCAAAGTGTACCTCTCTCTTCCTGGCCCCTGCTCTGCCATACTGCCTGCCTGTAATCTCCTTTTCCCGCTTCCATGTCTTTCTTCTCTGCATAACTCTGAGACATTCCTTTTGCTTATTCATTAATCTTATTCCCACAAAAAGAAATCAGAAGCTAACAAACTCAAAGAACCCTCCTTAGAAAGTAGGGAGATAAGAAATGCTGTGAATACCTATCATAGGTACATTTTTGTTGCTGTGACTGCTATGGTTTATAATGTGTCCGGGTACAAATTTATTGCTTGGTAAATGTATATTCTCTTTTTCTTCCGGACTCTCTTTTAATCTCCTCCTCTCCTTCTTTCCCCTAGTAAGATCTTATGCCCTCAATTTTCCTCTCTGTCACCCCACCCAGAGTCCAAAGTTCTTTTTATGGATGTTTTATATTCAGTTTCTTCTCTGGAGAAAGGAAGGGAGTCAATAAGTTGCAAGTTTAGAGCTAATACCTGACTGCGGGCCAAGGAAAAGTGCTCTGAGTTTGGGAATCAGAAATTCTGGGTTCCAGATAACCATGGTCAGGTTTTCTGTTGCAAATAACAAAACAAACTGTTGCTATTTTAACCAAGAGAATAATCTATTTAAAGGTATTAGGTACCACAGTCTGGGAGGGTAGGGAAGATTTCCGGGAGAAGGGAATGGCAACCCACTCCACTATTCTTGCCTGGAGAATCCCATGGACAGAGGAGCCTGGCAGGCTACAGTCCATGGGATCACAAAGGTCAGACATGACTAAGTGACTAACACACACACATACACAGTTTGGGAAGACTTGGAGATCTCTGAAGCTACATAACCAGTTTCAGCATCACAGGAACTGCTGTGGTGAAAGGCCCGCGAGGATCCGCACCCTCTCTGGACCCCAGCTGGGCTCAGGACTAGCCCCCAGCACGTCTACCTTGCATCGCCCTTGACAGCAGACATCTCCGTCAGCACATTTGCTTCCTCAGCAGGTAGACTCCTCCCTGGAATGTTCACGTTGGAACCCAGGCTTTGTGTACATCTAATGGGTGGGACCCAAGTCACATGTGGACAATCAGCTGCAAAGGAATGTGAATGTGAGATGTTTTGGAATGGTAGGGCTCATGATGTGAGTAATTGCCAACAGGGAGACAAGGGTTCAGAGAGTTGGGGAGACACAGTGACAAGTGCCTACACCCGTCTCTCTTCCCTGACATTCATTGGTGATCCTACATAAGACAGATTCCTCTGAATTTCAGTTACATATCTGAAATATCTGTCAAATGATTGAAACCTGGTGAAGATGGAGGTCAGGATGAATAACCCATTTCCCCTAATTCTAGGTTCTAACCATGAACGTGCAGTCCAAGGAGCTGAGTAGGATCCAGTGCCAACTCTGGAAATAACAGCTGACCAGTTCCCAGGTGGTGCGTGCTAGTAGTAAAGGACCTGCTTGCCGATGCAGGAGATGTAAGAGATGCAAGTTCCGTCCCTGGGTCTGGAAGATCCTCTGAAGAAGGAAATAGCAACTCACTCCAGTATGCTTGCCTGGAAAATCCCATGGACAAAGGAGCCTGGTAGGCTATGGTCCATGGGGTCGCAAAGAGTCGGATAGGACTGAAGTGACTTAGCAGTGATGGATAGTTTCCTTGGTGGCTCAGATGGTAACGAATCTGCCTGCAATGTGGGAGACCAAGGTTTGATCCCTGGGTCAGGTAGATCCTCTAGAGAACCCCCTCAGGCAAGGATTCTTGCCTGGGAAATCCCACAGATGGAGAAGCCTGGCAGGCTACGGTCCATGGGGTCACAAAGAGTCAGACACGACGAGTGACTAACACTCCCACACAGTGATGGATAACCCTCAGTGCAAAGCTCTCGGTGCAAAGTGTAATTCCTAGGCTGGAGAATGTGACAGGACTGCATGTCTCTCCTGCAGAAATGGATCTGCCAGGTCCCAGGGATGGACAGTTTCAAGATGGCTTGGTCACAGATGGAACGGGCAGACTGTGGCTGGTCTTGCTCAGGCAGGAATCAGGAAACGTGAGCTCCCGGTACACCTGGGCACCAGATCTGAAGAGCAGGTTGTCATGCCCTTGGGAATCCTTCAGTCGTCCACTGTGCCAGCTCCGAGGCATGGCGCAGAGAGGAGGAGCTAGAGGTTGAAGGAACATGCCTTCCTGAGCTGGGCACTGGGAGGATGTGAGTGGTGGAGGAGAAACAAGGTTTGAAACAGAGCCAGAAGCTACTCCGCCTGCAATTATTTCAGTCGTCAAGCGTACAAAATTGTACATAGCATGTTCAGTTTCCATTCATGCTGGGTCAAGATGGAAGTACTCTCCTGTCAGGAATAAATTATACAGTGCAAAGCTTGCAATTATAAACGCATCTTTCCCTTTTATTGATGAGAACTGAAAAAAATTTATGAGAAGTTTTGTGTTTGTAGGACCCACATCTATAGCAGTACTTCAAGGAGTGAGTGCAGTCTTGGCATGACATTTCATGTTTTATGTACCTCAAGGTATCAGATTGCCCCTTCACACGTCTGATACCGCCTGTTCTGATGAAATCTAATGACTCCAGGTGAAACAGCCTGAAAGAGCCCCTGTATTTTTTATTCCATATTTTAAACTTTTTAATTTTGTATTGGGATATAGCTGATTAACAATGTTGTGATACGCTTGGGGCTGACGCGCGGGGATGACCCAGAGAGATGTTGTGGGGAGGGGGGTGGGAGGGGGGTTCATGTTTGGGAACGCATGTACACCTGTGGTGGATTCATGTCAATCTATGCCAAAACCAATACAGAATTGTAAAGTAAAAATTAAAAATAAATAAATAAATTAAAAAAAATAAAAAATAAACTTAAAAAAAAAATAAAAAATAATAATAAAAAAAAAAAACAATGTTGTGATAGTTTCAGGTGAACAGCAGGGGGATTCCAGAGTTCCCTCTTCTATACAGAAAGTCTTAGTTGATTATCCATTTTAAATATAGCAGTGTGTATAGGTAGCCAGAAGTTTGTTCTTAAGTCTGTGAGTCTCTTTCTGTTCTGTAAGTTCATTTGTATCATTTCTTTTTATATTCCACCATATGAGGGATGTCATAGGATGTTCCACCTTCTCTGTCTGACTCACTCAGTATGAAGCTCTCTGGGTCCATCCATGTTGCTGCAAATGGCATTATTTCATTCTTTTTAATGGCTAATATTGCATTGTATAAATACATCTTTATCCAGTCCTCTGTTGACGGACATATAGTTTGTGAAGAAGCCCACATATTTCAAGGTATTGAGTTCTAGTTATCTTATACTAGTACTTATTCCCACCCCTTATTCCAAAGTCTAGACAAAGCAACTTCATTCTATATAATTACTATAATGAGTACATTATAGTAATCCATACTGAATGGATTCCAATTCAGCAAATTGAAATGGATTAATTAGCAATTATATGAGGTGACCACTAGCTCAGATTTGGGGAGTGGGGCAGCTGGAGAGTCCCAGCCTTCAAGGACTTGTGGGTTAAACGTCTTTGGGAACAAATGCAGCTTATTATTGTTAATTTTTGAGCAGCAGTATGGTCAGTGGCGAAATCTAAGAAGGAGCTGAGAACTGCTGGGAGGAAAGCCTCTCTCTCAGCCCCTATCATCTTACACTCACCCTACGTGACTGTCCCTGCTGGGGCATAAGCTAATTATAGTCTGATAGAGAGTGACAGTGGTATGAAGCAGGAGACCAGGGTTAGAACAGGCCTGGGCTCCCCGTGCGTGTGTGTGTGTGTGTGTGTGTGTGTGTGTGTATGCACACACTTGTATTCGTGTATGCTTCCCTGGTGGCTCAGATGATAAAGAATCTGCCTGCAATGCAGGAGACTCGGTTCAGTCCCTGGGTCAGGAAATCCTCTGGAGAAGGGAATGGCAACCCACTCCAGTATTCTTTCCTGAAGAACTCCATGGACAGAGGAGCCTGGCAGGCCACTGTCCATGGGATTGCAAAGAATCAGACATGACTGAATGACTAACAGGCACATACATAAGGCCAGGAGTTATAGAACAAAATTAAATCATGCTTTCAGTCCTTTCACTGTGATGACAACAACTCATTTCTAATGGATAGCAGCTGCTTCTTGAGGAAACAGGCCCAAGAATTCCAGAGAAATTAAATGACCTCTTGAATGACAGAGGACACCTGGTGTCACATAAGATGGGCTCTGTCCTCCCACTTTTCTGTCCCGTGCCTCTCAGTCTGGCCTGGTACTCCAGGTCCTGCCCACCAGCTGCTGCCCTTCCATGGAAAGCGACAGCCTGCCGCATGCCTAGTCTACCTGGGGGACCCTTTCAAGCTACCCATCTCAGTTTCCCGTCTGCCCTCTTACTGCCTAGAAATTCAGTAGTAATTGATTACCTATATTTGCTTTCCAAGTGATGAGTCTCACAAATAACTAAGTAAAGGTAATCTTTGAAAAGAGACATACCATTTTTAGCTTACTGGATTGTCAACCAAAAAAAAATAATACTCAGTGATGTTGAAGGTACAGAGGATGATGATGGTTGCATTATTTGCTATAATTTTTCTGGTCTCTGGAGAGCAACTGGTTACCTGTTTGAGAAGCCTTCACATGTGTGTATCTTTTAGGTTAGTTATGCTGTGTCCAGAGATTTAGGCCAAGAAAATAATCAAGAATATGACAAATATTTAGCTATTTAGATGTTCACTCCAGTATTATTCCTAGTAGAAGAAATTTGTTGGGGAGAAAAAACCTTGTCTGTCCAAACTACAGACAATTGATTTAATCGATTATAGCAATGTAAATCAATGCAGTGGAATAATATGCAGCCATTAAAATGATAATATGAGATAGATTTATTTGTATGAGGAGATGATCCATTGAAAGAAGGTTATAAAACAATAGAGCAGAGCTCTGCTTCTGGGAAGATGGAAAGACACACTTTTCTTATTTCTCTCACTAAGTAAAATTACAACCCCTGAATGTGATGTATGGGCGTCCCTGATGGCTCAGTGGTAAACAATCTGCCTGTAATGCAGGAAACCTGGGTTCGATCCCTTGGTGGAGAAGATCCCCTGGAGGAGGAGATGGCAACCCACTTCAGTATTCTTGCCTGGAGAATCCTATGGACAGAAGAGCTTGACAGGCTGTAGTCCATAGGGTTGCAAAGAGTCAGACATGACTGAAGCAACTGACATATATATGATGTATAAACCCAATGGATGAAGACTCTGAAAAGTGGGTAGAAAAAGGCAGACTTGCAGGAACCAGCAGTGAATCTCTTGGGCTTTTATTTTGCCTCGTAGACCCTGGACTTGAGCTGATGAAACCAGCAACCTGAGAACGTCATTGGGCACAAACATCAAAAGCCCTAAGAAAGACTCATATTCTCTAGTCACCAAAGCAGAGGCAGCCTAGCAAGACAGAAAACTTTTAAACAATAACTTTTCTACTCCAGCTAAACAGCATAGAGAAAACTGCTCACCCACCCCATCAGCAAGGCTTAGTGGGAGCTGTGACTTCCTCACTCACCCAGCTGTACTGAGGCACCCCAATACCCCCCAGGATACCCAAACTCAGAAGCATCAAGGTTTGCCTGAGTTTGTCTGTTACAATCCTTGCTGCTAAAACCACCCTTCTCTGTGTCCTATAGTAAAACCTATACTGTTTTATTGGCCTTGGCTGGTTTAGCTCAGGGAGAGAAGTGTGAATTCTTAAGAGAAGGCAGCAGGTAGGACTGGGGGATGCATGCGTGCTCAGTCATCTGACTCTTGGCAACCTCATGGAATGTGGGCCACCAGGCTCCTATGTCCATGGGATTTCCCAGGCAAGAATACTGGAGTGGGTTGCCATTTCCTTCGCCAGAGGATCTTCCCAACCCAGGGATCGAACCCTCATCTCCTGCATTGTAGACAAATTCTTTACTGCTGAACCACAGACCTTTATTTCACCTGGAGAAGTGGCTTTTATTAGATTCCAGGCTCCTGTGCCTTCCTGTTTCACTCCAGGTGGTGGTGGGGGGAGGAGAAGGAAGACTAAGAAACAGCCCAAGGACAATGCAGTCACAGGATTCCACTGCAGCAGCGTGGTACAGCTGAAAGAGGTGTGTGGGTGATTGAAGGTGAGCCCACAAAGGAAGGTGGACTTCCAGAACCAAATAACTTAAGGGGATTACCCAAATCCTCAGTGGGTGTGCAAAAGGGCCTTGCTCAGATGTTGCTGTTCAGTCGCTCAGTTGTGTCCAACTCTTTGTGACCCAGAAGACAATGGCACCCCAGTCCAGTATTCTTGCCTAGAGGATCCCATAGACGGAGGATCCCAGTGGGCTACAGTCCATGGAGTTGCTAAGAGTCAGACATGACTGAGCGACTTACTTTCAATTTTCACTTTCATGCATTGGAGAAGGAAATGGCAACCCACTCCAGTGTTCTTGCCTGGAGAATCCCGGGGACGGGGGAGCCTGGTGGGCTGCCGCCTATGGGGTCGCACAGAGTCGGACGTGACTGAATCAACTTAGCAGCAGCAGCAGCAGCAGACTCTAGCCCACCAGGTTCCTCTGTCCATGGGACTTCCCAGGCAAGAATACTTGCTCAGATGAGAAGAAGGTATTTGCATCTCTGTTACCTCTGGCTTCGGAAGCTATCTCCAGATTCGGAAGAGGTGCTGTTTCTGTGGGAATTAGACACATTACCGGGGTGAGGGCATGGGGGTGGGGACGGTGCTGAGAGATGTTGCAATTCTGTGAGGTTGCCAGGAGAAAAACAAAACATTCAGCTCTCTCAGCAGGGGAACCTCAACGCCCACAGTGTCACAAAGGAGCAGGATGCAAATACACCAGATTGAAACACATATATGCGCAAGCCCAGGGTCTGGAAAATTAGTAGTCTTGGGTTTCCTGGAAGGTTCAAGCATTTTGATTGAGTTGGTTGGCTGGAAAATAGAGCAAGTGTTTCTTGGCCAAGCTCAGAGGTGGTAGAACCAGAATTAGCATGCTTCCTATACTTTCCAAAGAGCTGATGGAAGCAGATTTTCAGTGGAACTTCTGAACTATTATTTAAATTTATATTTTAGCCTTTCATGTGGACCTTCAGAATAAATATGTTCACTCTTGAGAAAATGACACATTTTAAAAGGAACCTCAAACCCACATGGAGCCTTTTGTTTTAATTCTCTTCTGAAACATTACCAATAATCATTCGATGTGGCAACTTTAGGATGTTTTTGAACGGTTTTTAACTCTAAATCGTGTGGTTTTACTGGTGGCATGTCTTAACATGTAGAACAATTAAACAAGAAATTGACTTTGGGAAATCTAAATGTGTTGACTACAGAGCAATTTTTAGAAAAGGATTCTGATGCATTTAAATGGCATCTGTGGGGATTTTCCCACAAAGTCCCTTCTCATCTGCCAGCTGGAAGAAGCAATTGATTAGTAAGGATTATACCATGTCAATAATTTATCTAGCACCTACCATAAGCCAGCCACTTGAGATATATTCTTTCCAATCTTTATGTGACAAGCATACTCTTTTGACCTAGTTTTCACAAACATGTCAGGATGCTGGTTATGAGGATAGCCAATGTGTGCAAGACCTGCTGTGTCTACCTACGCCCTCACCTGGTTTGAAATCATGATGAAAGACTGAGAGATTAACAAACAGAATGGAGGTGCCACCTTCTAGCCTCAAGCCCCTGAAATGTGGAGTGTGTTCTCTGACACCCTACCCACATGCCTGGTCAGATTGTGCAGAATCACTTGCTTCATGAACCATCCTCTTCTCTCACCTTGGTCCCAGCTCCCCTCTTGGTTCCTGGCCTGGGTGATCTGAAGGAGCAGGAGCAGATGTATGGGAAAGAACAGAAAGTCAGCTTCCCCTTCCCCACTGTTCCCTGAAGCCATATAGTTACTTACAGTATTATACTAAAGTACACAGCATAGTGATTTGGTATTTTTATAGATTATAGGGCTTCCCTGGTGGCTCAGACAGTAAAGAGTCTGCCTGCAGCGTGGGAGACCAGGGTTCAATCCCTGGTTTGGGAAGATCCCCTGGAGAAGGAAATGGCAACCCACTCCAGTATTCTTGCCTGGAAAATCCCATGGTTGGAGGATTCTGGCAAGCTATAGTCCATAGGGTCACACAGAGTTGAACATGACTGAGCGACTTCACTACTACTTACAAAGTCACTCTAAAATACTGGTTATATTCCCTGTGCTGTACATTACACCATTGTATCATTGATATTTTTAAAATTTTATTTATTCAGTTATTTATTTATTTTTGTCTGTGCTGGCTCTTCATTGCTGCATGCGCTTTTCTCTAGTTTCAGAGAATGGGGACTACTCTCTTGTGGTGCTTGGGTTTTGCAAGTTGTGGAGCACAGGCTCTGAAGTACAGGCTTATTAGTTGTGGTTTAGCTGCTCCACGGCTTATGGGATATTCCTGGATCAGGGATTAACCCATGTCCCCTGCACCGGCAGACAGATTCTCTACCACTGAGTCACCAGGAAAGCCCCTTATATCCTATTTTAGACCTAGTAGTTTGTACCTCTTAATCCTCTTCCCGTATCTTGCCCCTCCCTCCACCCTTATTCCCACTGGTGACCACTAGTTTGTTCCATCTGACAGACTGTTTCTGTTTTATTCAGTTAAATTCAGTTGCTCAGTCGTGTCCAATTCTTTGCAACCCCACGAATCGCAGCATGCCAGACCTACCTGTCCATCACCAACTCCAGGAGTTTACCCAAACTCAGGTCCATCAAGTCAGTGATGCCATCCAGCCATCTCATCCTCTGTCGTCCCCTTCTCCTCCTGCCCCCAATCCCTCCCAGCATCAGGGTCTTTTCCAATGAGTCAACTCTTCACATCAGGCAGCCAAAGTATTGGAGTTTCAGCTTCAGCATCATTCCTTCCAAGGAACACCCAAGAATGATCTCCTTTAGGATGGACTGGTTGGATCTCCTTGCAGTCCAAGGGACTCTCAAGAGTCTTCTCCAACACCACAGTTCAAAAGCATCAATTCTTTGGCCCTCAGCCTTCTTCACAGTCCAACTCTCACATCCATACATGACCACAGGAAAAATCATAGCCTTGACTAGATGGACCTTTGTTGGCAAAGTAATGTCTCTGCTTTTTAGTATGCTGTCTAGGTTGGTCATAACTTTCCTTCCAAGGAGTAAGCATCTTTTAATTTCATGGCTGCAATCACCATATGCAGTGATTTTGGAGGCCCCCAAAATAAAGTCTGACACTGTTTCCACTGTTTCCCCATCTATTTCCCATGAAGTGATGGGACCAGATGCCATGATCTTCATTTTCTGAATGCTGAGCTTTAAGCCAACTTTTTCACTCTCCTCCTTCACCTTCATCAAGGTGCTTTTTAGTTCCTCTTCACTTTCTGCCATAAGGGTGGTGTCATCTGTATATGTGAGGTTATTGATATTTCTCCTGGCAATCTTGATTCCAGCTTGTGCTCCTTCCAGCCCAGTGTTTCTCATAAGTTATGATAAGTTCTCATGATAAGTTTCTCATATAAGTTATATAAGCAGGGTGACAATATACAGCCTTGACGTACTCCTTTTCCTATTTGGAACCAGTCTGTTGTTCCATGTCCAGTTCTAACTGTTGCTTCCTGACTTGCATACAAGTTTCTCAAGAGGCAGGTCAGGTGGTCTGGTATTCCCATCTCTTTCAGAATTTTCCACAGTTTATTGTGATCCACACAGTCAAAGGCTTTGGCATAGTCAATAAAGCAGAAATAGATGTTTTTTCTGGAACTCTCTTGCTTTTTCAATGATCCAGCGGATGTTGAAAATTTGATCTTTGGTTCCTTTGCCTTTTCTAAAATCAGCTTGAACATCTGGAAGTTCATCGTTCATGTATTGCTGAAGCCTGGCTTGGAGAATTTTGAGCATTACTTTACTAGTGTGTGAGATGAGTGCAATTGTGCGGTAGTTTGAGCATTCTTTGGCATTGTCTTTTTGGGATTGGAATGAAAATTGACCTTTTCCAGTCCTGTGGCCACTGCTGAGTTTTCCAAATTTGCTGGCATATTGAGTGCAGTACTTTTACAGCATCATCTTCCCGGATTTGAAATAGCTCCACTGGAATTCCATCACCTCTACTAGCTTTGTTTGTAGTGATGCTTTCTAAGGCCCACTTGATTTCACATTCCAGGATGTCTGGCTCTAGATGAGTGATCACACCATCATGATTATCTGGGTCGTGAAGATCTTTTTTGTACAGTTCTTCTGTGTATTCTTGCCACCTCTTCTTAATATCTTCTGCTTCTGTTAGGTCCATACCATTTCTGTCCTTTATCGAGCCCATCTTTGCATGAAATATTCCCTTGGTATCTCTCATTTTCTTGAAGATATCTCTGGTCTTTCCCATTCTGTTGTTTTCCTCTATTTCTTTGCATTGATCACTGAGGAAGGTTTTCTTTTCTTATCTCTCCTTGCTATTCTTTGGAACTCTGCATTCAGATGCTTATATCTTTTCTTTTCTCCTTTGCTTTTCACTTCTCTTCTTTTCACAGCTATTTGTAAGGCCTCCTCAGACAGCCATTTTGCTTTTTTGTATTTCTTTTCCATGGGGATGGTCTTGATCCCTGTCTCCTTGATCCTTGATCTCTGTTTTATTATGTTCATTTATTTGTTTTTTAGATTCCACCTATAAGTGAAAACATGCAGTATCTGTCTTTCTCTGTCTGACTTAGTTTACTTAGCACAAGACCTTCCAGTCCATCCATGTTGTTGCAAATTTCATTCTTTTTTATGTCTGAGTGGTAATATTCCATTGTATGTATGCCATATCTTCTTCAAGCTGAGTTGCACATTCAGAGTTTAGGGTCATCACAAAGGGCTGGACTTTGTAATTGCTGAACTGTGGCTGTAAATGCAGCCTTTAGACTGCCAACTGACCAAATGTGAGTTAGGCAGAAGCCTGCAGGAGTTATCGCTCACAGGTGAAGGGAGACCATCCCCCCACCTCCAATGACATTTAAAGGTAAGAACAACAGTGGAAGTGCCTTTTGATTGAAGGGCACCACTGCATTTACGCGGCACACGTTACACTCAGCACCACCAACCATGTGGGATTATGTCCTCATTTTGTAGATGGGAAAATAAAGGCCAGAGAGGTTAAATGACAGCTGGGAATCAGATTCTGATTTCTCTGTCTTTCAAGTCTTATGCCTTACTATTTTTGGTTATTATGCCAAAAGGGGAAAAGGTTAACTAAAGGTTAGAAATAAGGAAGAAATAGATTTCCAAGGAGAAAAGGTAAATTTCCTCTAACACCTGATTTTAGATATTGCTTATATTTTTAAGGCACTTTGACAAAGTCCACTATTAAAAAGGTAGAGGTGATTTTTTTTATTTTTTAAAAAACTAGGGATATTTTGTTTCATACCAATCTGCATGAACTACACAAGGGTATATTTTTTCCTCTGCTTCCACAGTCTCCCGGGAGAGCATAGACCCCTGAGTCCTTTTCCATCTTGAGGGTATATTGTTCTGTGTGAAAACTTGAGCTTATAAATCAGATATGAAGAGCTGAGTCTTTGCTCTGTAAAATTATTCACTGTGGGTTTTATCTATTTACAAATAGCAGGGGTACCAATTGCATTTTGAATTTCGTTTGATTTACAGAACTTAGGATATAAGAAGGAGTTCAGGAACATATCAACTTCCAGAACTTCAGGGTCTGCTTGTAATCTATTTCATACAACTTCCCATTGGTGAGAATCTCTGGATGGATGGACAATAGAGATGATGAATGAGGCTCAGACACACTAACAGTAATAATTACCTGTGTAGGATAGTTATTTCTCCTGTGGATCTTTCTTTGTTACTAACACAAAAGACTTCTGATGCTTCTGGTCACCAAATGGGTGAAGCTTCTTCCCCACATCAAGCAATTCTCCTCAATGCCAGCTGGGTGTCTACAATTTAACTCAATTTGGACATGGTTTACCCAGAGAAAGTGTCAGATCCCACAAGCTGAGGGCTGAGTCCCACAAGACTACTACACCTGACTTCAGATGTCAATGGCAAGTAGTAGGTCCCTGAGTTACCCGTGTCTTCTGTTCCACTTGGATAAAAATCAGAAGTTCCCACAATCTCCCTCTCTCTCAGATTCCATTAATTTGTTATGTTGCTCACAGAACTCTAGGAAATATGTTTATCGGCTTATTAAAGGAACTGCCATCTCTGTTGAGTTGAGGTCTGTTACCTTTCAGTTGCATGGATGTGCTCACCAACCTGAAAGGTCTTGAAATTTTTGTGAGAGAGAGAGAGAGACTTCATCACATAGACACAATCTATCACTAACTCCATTTTTCAGTCCTTTTCCCTTCTCAAGGGAATGGGGGACAGGGCTAAAATTCCAAGCCTCTAATCATGGCTTAGTCTTTCTGGTGACCAGCCCTCATCCAGGAGCCATAAGGACCCACCCAGAGTCATCTCATTAGAACAAAAGATGCTCTTATTACCCAGGAAATTCCAAGGGCTTCAGAAGCTCTGTGCCAGCAACCAGGGAAGAAGGCCTGCATCTATTTTCTTTTATCTCATATTTCATGGTATCCTGACCCAATGAAAAAGATCCCGATGCTGGGAACGATTGAAAGCAAAAGGAGAAGGGAGCAGCAGAGGATGAGATGGTTAGATAGCATCACTGACTCAATGGACACGAATTTGAGCAAACTCCAGGAGATAGTTGAGGACGGAGGAAGCCTGGCGTGCTGCAGTCCATGGGTCACAAAGAGTCGAACACAACTTATTGACTGAACAACAACATGGTATCCTTCTTGAAAGCCAGTTGTGTCAGGCACCTGGAATCCTTACAGGAACCATGAATAGTTCTCATTCCACAGAAACAAATCAGGAAGAAAGAGGCCGTGACTTGTCTTAGACAAGGAACTCACCCTCACTCTGTCTACCCAATCATGCTGCCTCTTGTGAGTCCTCAGTGCATTCAAGTCAAAGGTTGGCTGGCCCAGGGAAGAGCAGATGATGATGAGGGATGGTCAGGGGCAGGGAATGTCCTCTGTCTGCAAGCTGTGTGACCAAAGCCCATACCATCACACCCAACGTCAGCATCCGCAAGCCCAGCTCTGTCCTACTTCCTTTTTTTAAAATTTAAATTTATCTTTTTGGTAATACGGTCCTGCTGCTGCTGCTGCTGCTAAGTCGCTTCAGTCATGTCTGACTCTGTGTGACCCCACAGACAGCAGCCCACCAGGCTCCCCTGTCCCTGGGATTCTCCAGGCAAGAACACTGGAGTGGGTTGCCATTGCCTTCTCCAATGCACGAAAGTGAAAAGTGAAAGTGAAGTCACTCAGTCGTGTCCAACTCTTAGCGACCCCATGGACTGCAGCCTACTAGGCTCCTCTATCCATGGGATTTTCCAGGCAAGAGTACTGGAGAGGGTTGCCATTGCCTTCTCCGGGTACCACGGTCTAATTTATTGTTTTTTGTTTTCACAGGACTGTTTTTTTGCATACTATTTAAGAATCTTTAATGACAAGATCATGAAGGTATCTACTAATGTCTTCTTTTTATAGTTCTATTGCTTTACCTTTCACATTTGGAGTCACAGTCTATCTGGAGTTGATTTTCATGTCTGGTTAGAATTTTGTCTCTTACAAAATGAGACAAAGCACATTGGATGATGAAGCACCATTTGTTGAAAAGACCATTCTTCTGCTCATCACACATCCAGTGCCATCACCTCCTTTTAAGATGTGTAATTGGGTCAGCCGATCTCCTCCTCCTCTGCACTCCAAATTGAAGTTGTTAATGCACTAGAAATGCAATTGAGCTAAAATTAGTCTAGATTCATTCTCAACGGCCATCTTTCCCCCTCCTTGCAGAGAAAGGATTTGCATAATTTTATCCTGAGAGGAAATCATCACTTAGCCTTTTTAAAAATGAACCTCTTTAAATATATAGTTTTGCCCTCTTCAGTCACCTTTCACAAGCTGCCCGGCAGTTCTGCTTTATGATCTTTGTTCTCATTTCAACATTGGTAATAATCCCAACAAAATGGGGAGGCAGGCAAAGCAGGAAAGGGTGGAGAAGCTGGGAGTGTAAGAGCAAAAGAAAAGCAATGGGAATTTTGCTGGTGGTCCAGTGGCTAAGACTCCATACTCCCAAAGCAGGGAACCTGAGTTCCTTCAGGGAACTAGATCCCACATGCTGCAGCTAAGAATTCACATGCTGCAACTAAGATCCACCTCAGCCAAATTAATAAATAAATATTAGAAAAAAGAAATGCAAGGGTCTCTCCCTGTAAGGCTGTAGCCCACTGCTTCATCATCCAACTGAAATTGACAGGGGCCCCAAATTATCTTTTAAAGTGATAAAACTATGCAGTCAGGACTCATGCAACATAAGATACCCCAGACCCACTGTCAGATGGGGCAGGCCCCTTTGTTTCTTTCAACTGTGAACTTTTCCATGTGGAAAACGGGAGTTATAATTCAGAATCTGCTCGAGAGATTCCAGTGGATCATTGTTTTTGTTGGGGGGGGAGTTTGTTTGTTTTAGGGCCGCATGAGCTTGGGGAGTGGTTATGAAAGCATGATGGTGGTTCCAAGCACAGGTTCTCCTATCTTGGGTTGTACTCCCTGGCTTATTGGCTGGTTGAGTTTCTCAGTGTGTTACTAGGTCATCATTTTCTCATTTGTTGTACCTTAAACCTTGGTTTAACTGGGAGTGGATTTCCATGTGAGCCAGAGGACAGATTTCCATGTGGTCCTGGAATGAGAAGACTCCTGGAGAAGTTCCTCTGCCTGGAGTAGGAATGCAGATACAGTCTATATGTACGGAGTTTGTATTCTAGTTTTTTGCCCCCAGCCTGTGTGTGCCCAATTGTGGGAGCTGAGTTTCTCAGGCCAGTAGGCCTCTCAGGTACCCTGGGGGGATTGCCTGGGGTGAACCCCTCTTGTCCAGGCACTTGCCCTGTGCTTAGGCTCCAGTCCCTGTGTCCTGGTCAGTACTATGTAACTGCTCGTGCACCTGACTGACCATGGATGGTTTAATTTTTCTAGAGGTAAACACCTGACCCTGCTGGGCTAATTAAATTTCTTCCCTAGAATTTGGAAGAAAGGGACTGAGACTGGGGTTTGTGGGTCTGTAAGCAATCATGGTGAAGGCCAGTGACCTGCTGCTGAATCCTCAACCATGTGACACACACAGCTGTTGCTCCTTCCTTAAATATTTGATGGGTTTTACCAGTGACACCATCTGGTTGGGTGGGGACATTTTGTACTATGAATGCAACTTCTTTGATAGACATAGCAGTATTTGAGTCATTCATTTTTCTCTTGTTAGTTTTGGTAAATTGTGTTTTTCAAAGAAGTGATTCAGGTACTGACATTATCGGCATAAAGATGTTAGTAATATTGCCTTAGTGGGTACATGGAGAAGGCAGTGGCACCCACTCCAGTACTCTTGCCTGGAAAATCCCGTGGATGGAGGAGCCTGGTAGGCTGCAGTCCATGGGGTCGCACAGAGTCGGACACGACTGAGCGACTTCACTTTCACTTTTCATTTTCATGCATTGGAGAAGGCAATGGCAACCCACTCCAATGTTCTTGCCTGGAGAATCCCAGGGACAGGGGAGCCTGGTGGGCTGCCCTCTATGGGGCTGCGCAGAGTCGGACATGAACGAAGCGACTTAGCAGCAGCAGCAGCAGCAGCAGTGCGTACATGCTCAGTCATGTCCCTCTCTTTGCAACTCCATGTTCTGCAGTCTGCCAGGTTCCTCTGTCCATGGAATTCTCCAGGCAAGAAGACTGCAATGGGTTGCCATTTCCTTCTCTAGGGGATCTTCCTGACCCAGGAATTGAAACTGCCTCTCCGGCACTGGCAGACGAATTCTTTACCACTTGTGCCACCTCAGAAAGGGATAATATTGTCTTATTGTCCTCCTAACATCTGGGATTATATCTCCTCTTTAATTCCTAATATTAGCAATTTTGTTTTCTCTGTTTTTTCCTTATTATTTTGGGCTTTGTTAACATTTCTCGTGTTTGTTTTCCATTGTCGTTATTTCACAGATTTCTGTTCTTTGTTATTTTCCTTCCTTGATTGCTTTTCTTTTTCTTTTTAAGATAATTTAAATCATTAAGAAATTGGTCTATTTTAAACTCTTTTCCTTTTACTTATCGAGATATAGTTGTCACATAACATGGAAGTTGATTTGATGCCCTTTATTTACAGCAATATAATTTGTGCTGTAGCATTAACTAAGCCATCACATAATTATTATTTCTTTTTTTAAGAAATTAAGATCTAGTCTCTTAGCAACTTCAAAGTTTATAATAACTTTTGTTAACTACAATAACTATGGCGTGCATTATATCTCCATGACTTATTTATCCACTAATTGCCAGTTTGTGCTCTTGAACATCTCTCCAGTTCTCACCGCCCCACCCACCTGCAACCAGCCCTTGGTAACCATCATTCTACTCTGTTTTTACATGTTTAGCTTTTTATGTTTCACTTATAAACTGTATCATATAGTGTTTGTCTTTCTCTGTCTGACATCTTACTCAGCATGATGCCCTCCAGGTCCATGCATGTCATCTCAAGAAGTAGGATTTTCTTCCTTCTCATGATAGCATAATATCCCATTGCATATATATGTATATAAATATACACATACATCATATTTTCTTTATCCATTTATCTGTTGACAGACATGTTGCTTGCATATCTTAGCTATTATATATAATTGCATATAATATAATATTATATTGGATATAATAGTGCAAATGTCTTTCCAATACCCTGTTCTCATTTTCTTTGGATATATACTAGAAGCCAGATTGCTGGATCCTATGGTTGATCTATTGTTAATTGTCTGAAGAACCTTCATACTGTTCACTGGTTCACTTTCATTAGTTCACAATGGCTGAACCAATGTACATTGGAGTTCAATGGATTGGAGTTCCCTTTTCTCCACATCTTTGCCAACACTTGTCTCTTGTCTTTTATTTTAATGCTTTTTTAAAATAAATGGGAATGTGCATTTTATTTATTTATTGGCTGCACCATGTAGCATGTGGGATCTTAGTTTCCTGATCAGGGATAACACCTGTGCCCCGTGCATTGGGAGTGCAGATTCTTACACCTGGGCCACCAGGGGACAGGTGTGAGGTGACATCTCATTGCAGTTTTGATTTGTATCTTCCTGGTGATTAGTGATGTACTTGTTGCTCATTTGGATATCTTCTTTGGGAAAATGTCCATTTAGGTCCATTTTAAAATCAGATTTTTAAAAATTAAATTTTATTTTGAGGTAGCTGTCGATTCACCTACAGTTTTTATTGCTGTTGTTATTGAGTTGTATGAGATCTTTATTTATTTGGATTTTAACCCTTATTAAATATTTTCAATATTTTCAAATATTTTCTCCCATTCTGTAGTTTGCCATTTCACTTTGTTGATTTTATTTATTTATTTGCTCTGCAAAAGTTTTTAAATTTGATGTAGTCCCACTTGTTGAGTTTTTATTTTGTTGCTTGTGCTTTGTGTCATATCCAAAAGCCACTGCCAAGACCAATGTCAAGGAACTTGTTTTCTTCTAAGAGCTTTATGATATCAGGTCTTATGTTCAAGCCTTTAATTCATCTTGAGTCAATTTTCTTCTTTTTTCTAAATTAGTATCTAATATTGTGTATTTCTGTCTATATACTGTTTTAGCTAGGTCATGCATTTTGATGTGTTATATCTTTATCATTCAGTTAGAAATATCTTCTAATCTTGCTCCTGACACATGATTGTTTAGCAGTGGTTTCTGTTTTGCTTTGGCTGCGCTGTTGACCGTGTGGAGCTTCCCTGACCAGAGACTGGCCTCGTGCCCCCTGCCCTGGGCCACCAGGGCAGTCCTAGCAGTGGGTTCTCACTACCAAGTACTTGGATGAGCTTTTAGAAGACTTTTTAGTAATTTCAATTTTGATTCCACTTTGGCCAAGAATATACCCTGTAAGATTTTAAACTTTCATGTACATTAAGACTTATTTTATGGACATATATATGGAGAAGGCGATGGCACCCCACTCCAGTACTCTTGCCTGGAAAATCCCATGGACGGAGGAGCCTGGTGGGCCGCAGTCCATGGAGTCGCAAAGAGTCGGACACGACTGAGCAACTTCACTTTCACTTTTCACTTCACGCACTGGAGAAGGAAATGGCAACCCACTCCAGTGTTCTTGCCTGGAGAATCCCAGGGACGGGGGAGCCTGGTGGGCTGCCATCTATGGGGTCGCACAGAGTCGGACACGACTGAAGCGACTTCGCAGTAGCAGCAGCATGGGCTGTCTTGGTAAATGTTCCTTGTACATCTGAAAAGAGTGTGTATTCTGCTGTCATCAGCAGGTTTTAAATTCTAAATGTTAGTTCAAGTTGGCTGATAGAGCTAACAGTAGCTGATAAGTCTATCAACTATTGAAAGTTTAAAAACAACATTAAAATTGTGTTAAACTATCCAACTATGATCGTGGATTTCTCCCTTATTTTCTTTTAGTTGTGATCAGTTTTTAATTCAAGTATTTTAAACCTTTGTGATTAGGTACATACCCATTCAGGATTGTAATGTCTTAATGAATTGATACTTTCATTATTTAGAAGTGTCCCCTTTTATCTCTGGCAATAATTCTTTATCTTGACATCTGTTTTGTTATCAGTATATCCACACCAGCTCTCTCATGCTTAGTTTTTTCATGGTGTATCTTTTTCTATCCTTTTGTTTTCAAATTTCAATTACAAGTGCTCTTGTACTTAAAATACATACCTTATAAGATGGCATATAATTGGATCTTGCTTTTTAAATTCAGTTTGACAATTGTTGTTTGATTGCTCAGTCCTATCAACTCTTAGCAACCCCATGGACTGCAGCACCCCCAGGGTTCCCTGTCCTTCACCATCTCCTGGAGCTTGCTCAGACTCATGTCCTTTGAGTCGGTGATGCCATCCAAACATCTCATTCTCTGTCGTCATTCCCTTCTCCTCCTGCCTTCAATCTTTCCCAGCATCAGGGTCTTTTCCAATGAGTCAGCAGCATCAGGTGGCCAAAGTATTGGAGTTTCAGCTTCAACATCCGTCCTTCCAATGATTTCCTTTAGGATTGGCTGGTTGGATCTCCTTGTAGTCCAAGGGACTCTCAAGAGTCTTCACCAACACCACAGTTCAAAAGCATCAGTTTTTTGGTTCTCAGCCCTCTTTATGGCGCAACTCTGACATCCGTATGTGACTACTGAAAAAACCATAGCTTAGACTATACAGACCTTTGTCAGCAAAGTGATGTCTCTACTTTTTAATACTCTGTTTAGATTTGTCATAGCTTTTCTTCTAAGGAGCAAGCATCTTTTAATTTCATGGCTGCAGTCTCCATCTGCAGTGATTCTGAAGTCCAAGAAAATAAAGTCTATCACTGTTTCCATTGTTTCCCCATCTTTTTGCCATGAAGTGATGGGACTGGATACCATGATCTTAGCTTTTTGCATATTGAATTTTAAGCCAGCTTTTTCATTCTCATCTTTCACCTTTATCAGGAGGCTCTTTAGTTCCTCTTCAGTTTCTGCCATAAGGGTGTTGCATGCATATATGAGGTTATTGATATTTCTGCATATCTGAGGTTATTCATATTTCTCCTAGCAATCTTGATTCCAGCTTGTGCTTCATCCAGCCTGGCATTTGTCATGAGGTACTGTGCATATAAGTTAAATAAGCAGAGTGACAATATACAGCCTTGACATATATAAAAATATACAGTTTGACAATACCTGCCTCTTAATTGGAGTGTTGAACCCAGATTAACTTATTTATATGACTGGACTTCAGTCTGACATTTTGCTATTTGCTTTTTCTTTCTTGTATTTGCTTTTGTCCCTCTGTTGGAACTATACTAAATTAAGTTAAGGGCAGAAAGAAAGTGAAAGTGTTAGTCGCTCAGTAGTGTCTGACTCTTTGAGACCCCATGGACTATAGCCCATCAGGCTCTTCTGTCCATGGAATTCTCCAGGCAAGAATACTGGAGTGGGTTGCCATTCCCTTCTCCAGGGGATCTTCCTGATCCAGGGATCAAACCCGGGTTTCCTACATTGCAAGAGCTATTCGGGAAGATCACCTTATCAAATCAGGGATTGAAATTATTGGAAGCCTCCGTCCTTGGGAGGGATATTTCATTTCCCTTTTACTGTTGCTTCTATGATGCCTTCCTGTTTCCCAACTAATATCTCTGCATGACTTTCAAAGCTCCTCCTCTTTGAATGATGGTGAACCCAATTTATTTCCCTCTAGTCCTATGAGAATCCTAAGAAGTTCTACTCTCATGCTCAGCTTTGTTGTTGTGTTGTGCTTAGTCACTCAGTTGTGTCTGACTTTTTGTGATCCCATGGACTGTAGCCCACCAGGCTCCTCTGTCCATGGGATTCTCCAGACAAGAACACTGGAGTGGGTTGCCATGCCCTCCTCCAGGGGATCTTCCCAACCCAGAGATTGAGCCCAGATCTCCCTAATTGCAAGCAGACTCTTTACCATCTGAGCCACCAGGGAAGCCCAAGAATACTGGAGTGGGTAGTTTATCTCTTTTCCAGGGTATCTTCCCAACCCAGGAACTGAACCAGGGTCTTCTGCATTGGAGGCGGATTCCTAACCAGGTGAGTCACCCTGGAAGCCTTGGAAGCAACAGTTGAACTTAGTAGTAAAGGAGTTCCAGGTTCTGGTGTCACTTCCCCTGGTTTTGCTGGATCTTAATCTTGTAAATTATCTTCACCTTGGTAGCTCTTTGATTCCTTCAAATAACCACTGTTTTGTATAGGTTTTCTTGTGGTCCTCAGTGGGATAGTTTGTCCTAGTCATTGATGATAGCAAAACTCACCATTAATATTTGTAGAAAAGCCAACTCAGAAATGTCAAGGCCTTATCTGGAAATCTAAGCTATATAACTTACTGCTATAAGATTTGGGTGAGTCATTGCCCTGCCCTGAGATCTGGGTTCCACTACTGGCCAAACACTCAAAAACCTCTGTACTTCATGTGTTTTGGGGGCCTGGCAGGAGTTCACCTTGAAAAGGAATTGTTGTTTAATAATTTTTTCCTTTCTATGGAATGAAACTGCTTCATCAGTCATCATGTAATTAAGTTTCTGAGGCAATTAACAATTTTTATTATCTGGAAGGGTCAGTTCATTTGATTTAATCAAAGTGTGGAGGGACAGCAAAACTTAATTCTGTTCTGTACCTATACTGCTCCACAAATATTATTAGTTTCAATTTATTTTTACATAATAAAGATTTACCCAAACCTCTAGTGACATTTTCAGGACATAATTTTAAGTGTCATCTGTTTTCTTATCAATTTGTTATGTTTTTGTTGTTTTCTCATAGTTGATTGGTTGATTTATAAGAGTTTGGTTTAAGGATACTTACACTGGAAATATACAAGTAATTAAGTAATTTTTTGTTTCAATCATCCCACTTGAACTATTTATCACTTTATGGACAGAAACTTAGGTTCTTTTTTAATTGAAAGTGGGGAGGGATGCATTACATAAGAAATCAATCAGTGAAAAGGGAGCTCAGAAACAGAATGGGAGGGGAGCAGCTGGTTGGGAGGGTGAAGGAAGAGATTTTAAGAGACTTTGAGGTTCCCAACAGAATAAAGCTTAAGAGTTCTCATCACAAGGAAAAAATATTCTGTACTTGTGTGAGGTGATGGATGTTAGGTAGATTTATTGTGTGATCACTCTGCAATATAATCAAGTATCAAATCATTATGTTGCATACCTGAAACTAACGTACCTCAATTTTAATAAAAGAGAGAGAGGAAAAAAAAAAAGCAAAACAGGGCTTCTCTGGTAGTCCAGTGAGTTAAGAATTCACCTGTGAATGCAGGGAACGCAAGTTTGCTCCTTTGCGAAGATCCCACATGCCCAGGGCAGCTAAGTCTGTGTGCTGAAACTACTGAAGCCCCCTCACTTAGAACCTGTGCTCTACAACAAGAGAAGTCGCTGCAATGCGAAAGCAGTGCACTGAAATGAAGAGACACTCCCGCTCAACACAACTGGAGAAACCCTGCATGCAGCAACGAAGACCCAGCGCAGCCAAAAAAACAAAAAACAAAGCAAAACGAAAAAGAGACTTTGGGGACAAAACTTGTCATGGAAAATGCAATGGGCTGGGAGTTCGGAGACCTGAGTTCTAGTCTCTGGGCTTCTCTTGAACATCTGTGAAGCTTTGGGCAGGTCATTTCTGCCAACAGGAAACTCAAGAGGGTGAGACTCGGGAGGAGAACAGGTCTTAACAAGGTGGAGTGTCTCTTTCCTCAGCTAACTCTGAGGAGGATGCCCAAACAGTTGGTGTCCCATGCTTCTGTGTGTGCAACCTAAAATCAATCTGCCAGTAACTCCCTATCTCTGGTCTTTGGTTTCATATTTGTAGAAATAAGGAAATTGAAACCAATCATCTTTAAAGCCTTTTCTAGACCCTAAGAGATTTTCAGGTTTAACTCAGTTTTAGGAGCTCTGGGCACCTGATGAAACTGACGCACAATTTCATAAGCTTGTGTGCATTTGTATCGGTGTGCATTTTTCTGAGGAGAGGGTTCTTAATGCTGTTATTCAATTCAGAGATATTCCATGAGTGTGAAATATCAAGAAACAAATGGATAATAATCATACTAATTCATTTAATTACAATAATCTAACAAGTGACTTACTATCTTTTATGTATTCACATGAATATGTAGATGAATAATACAGTTTAGTTACTAAATCATCAACAACATTGTATTGTTTCTCCTGGAATGTGTTGAATTGGGTCAATGTTAGAAATTCTGGCATCTAGTCCTGTCTGTGGTGCTTGGCTGTGACTCTGACCCTCGATTTCCTCAAATGGGAAATAGTCTTAAATATGTCTCACTTACTCCTTAGGGATGACAACTCAGTTGATAAACAGGTTATATTAATACATAACACTATACATTAGGCACCTTGCTAAGTACAAGTGATACAGCCAAGACACTGACAACCTGTTCCCATGGAACATAATGACCATTTGAGCTATGGATTTGATTTTCCTGGGGTAAATATGCTACCGTGTGAAACTGAGAAGTGGGAAATATCAAAAATCCTGTTATCCACCTCAGATTAGAACCTGAACAGATGTCTTCATTTCTCCTCCTTTTCTTCTCTCTGTATTAAACTAAACCAAGGAAATAAAGAAAAATTTAGACAAACCATGGATATACCATGGGACTTCCCTTGTGGCTCAGCTAGTAAAGAATCTACCTGCAATGTGGGAGACCTGGGTTTTATCCTTGGGTTGGGAAGATCCCCTGGAGAAGAGAAAGGCTACTCACTCCAGTATTCTGGCCTGGAGAATTCCATGGACTGCTTCCTGAATAAAGAAACGTAACTGAAATGGTAACTGGGATTTCTCTAAAAGACAGCAAAGGGAGTTCTGCAAATTGATCTCTGGGCTTTTTGGAGATGGACTTCCTGGAGTCTTCTGGCAATATAAAAGGGTTGAGAGCAAATGGTAGTACTTCTCACTCCAGATGATAGAATGAGCATTGGGGGAAAATGCCCTCATTTCAAAAACACATAGAAATAATAAAACTATTTTGAAATATTTACATATAATTAATGAAAAATAAAAAGTATAATTATATGTATAATTGAATCAATTTACTGTACACCAGAAACTAACACATTGTAAATCAACTATACTTTGATTTTTAAAAACATAAATTTTTTAAAATGTGAAAAGGTAAAATTTTTAAAAAGAGTAAAATTATGTAATAGTGTACTAAAATAAGGTAGAGAAATATTAAACACATCAGATACCAGGAAACAATGGAGGATCAGCCTCCGAGTTTTGAGCATATGTACTTTGGTGTTTTTTTAATGATAAAATGATGGTTATTACTTATTTTATACAAATATGAAAACTAACAGGTTATTTCTTACATCAGAAAATTGTGTAGCAAGGATAATATATCATAAGAGTGTTAAGAATATTCTTCAGAATATTCTCGGGAAATTTCCAAAATACGTTGGCTGTCTAACATAAAATCAAGCTCCTTATTGAAGATACCTGTTGATTTACTTGATTGGCGGTGCCAAGGAATTCAGTGTATATTAAAAACAAAGAGAAAGTAGTTAGAGGATATGTACCTTTGAACCTGAAATTCTCTATCAGCAAGGGTGGAAGAGCACTGGATTTCCACAAGCTTTTCAGGTGATTCTCAGGCACATGAAATTTGAGAACCACCAGGCTTGAGCATTCTCCTGATAGACATCCTGTGAGGGCTTCTGATTTCTGACAACTCACTATTAACTTCGTCCTTCCTGCAAATACTTGGAATTTGACTCACCTAGTTTTGCCCACTTTTGTCAGCACCTGAAGTGGGTTATATATCAGAGAATTAAGTAAACACACTTATTCTAGACTTTCTTGGAGTATGGGGACCATGAATTAGAATTCCATGTGTGTGTGTGTTTTTACAGAATCATACCCAAAATTCATGATCTGCACTCTCCAGTTCTGCTTTTTTTGTTTTTAATTTCCCTATTCTAAACTCTTTATTTGTACTACTTTTAAAATTTTTAACTGGAGGATAATTGCTTGACACCGTTGTGTTGGTTTCTGCCGTAAAACAACATGAATCAGTCACCTCTCTCCTACCCACCCCTATCCCACCCCTCTAGGTCATCACAGAGCACCAAGCTGAGTTCCCCAGGAACAATGTCTTAATCTAGAAGAATGAAATTACAATGATATTGAATTTCAGATACCCATAACGCAGGTGTGAGTGGGACAGGAGGGGCTGAGTTAAGATGTGATGTCTGGGGAGCTAGGTGACTTCCGGCAGTCACCTTGTTCCGTGAGGGTATTGCCTGCTTGTGAAGCAGATCTAGTCCATGGGAACATGAGTCACCCTTGTCTTCCCTCAGCCTCAGTTCTCAAGGAGTGGAGGTTCCTCCGTCTGAGTGTGTCTGCCTATGTGTGCTAAATTATTTTTCTGCTCCAAGACAAAGCTTGAGATGAAATATGTCATAAATGTACATAGAGGGAATGAGACCCATCTGCTCTGTTTTTAAGAGGGTTTATTTTCAGCCTCTTCAGTGCATGCCCTGCAGAAGCTCTTTAGAGATCTTTTCTCCTTGCTAACTTGAGTGTTTACTGTCTGGTTTTTCTGAGTCCAGTTTCCTGGCTGAAGGACTTTTGTCAGTTTTAAAGTGTTTATTTTTCTCTTTGGTAAAAGAAGGAAAAAATGTGAATTTCTCTCAGTCAGTAGTGGAGAAGTAGCTAGAAGCTTTGCTTTTCAATCCTAGCAGACTTGTCTCATTACAGTCCTAGTTGTTCAGTTACTAAGTCACGTCTGACTCTTTGTGACCCCACGGACTGTGCCACACCAGGCTTCCCTGTCCTTCACATCAGGTGGCTTGAGTGTTGGAGCTTCAGCATCAGGCCTTCCAATGAATATTCAGGATTGATTTCCTTAAGGATTGACTAGTTTGATCTCCTTGCTGTCCAAGGAACTCTTGAGAGTCTTCTCCAGCACCACAATTTGAAAGCATCAATTCTTTGGCACTCAGCCTTCTTTATGGTCTCACATCTGTACATGACTACTGGAAAAACCATGTGTGTGTGTTGTGTGTGTGTGTGTGTGTGTGCACATGCACACGTGCAAGCTCAGTCATGTCTGACTCTGAGACCCCATGGACTGTAGCCCAGCAGGCTCTGCTGTCCATGGGATTTTCTAGGCAAAAACACACTGGAGTGGGTTGCCATTCCCTTCTCCAGGGGATCTTCCTGACATAGGGATTCAACCTGTGTCACTTGCATCTCCTTTGTTAGCAAGCAAGTTCTTTACCACTAGCGCCACCTGGGAAGCCCCATTTGACTATATGGACCTTTGGCTCAGTGCCAGAGCCCAGACCTAATGGGGGTGGGTAGAAGGTTGTCTGGGAGCCTGTAGGATCACTGCACACTCTAACTCTCAGACTCAGTCTCAGGTTATAAACTACCTTATTCATCAGCAGCCAGCTCCAAGCACTGAGATGATGGTGGTGACCAGGAAATGCCTTTTGGATACGTGAATGGATAAGTGAATGAACAAACACACTTCTAATTTTCTAGTTGAATTGGTTTCTGTTTCCTGGCACCTGAAGCAAAAAGTCAATCCCTTGGTCGCTAGTTGCAAATATGTTAACAGTGACCTACTGTGTACAGAGCAGTTCCACATCCACTGTTTGTGACTGATGTCCCAGGGGGCACTCTGAAACTTGGGGGAAATGTGCTTTCCAACTCCACTCGTTGGATGAAGAGACTGAGTCCTGGGAACATTTAAGAACATACATTCAGACTGTACCTGAATCGAGACCAAAGATCCATCTCTTTAGAATCTTCCCCTCAGTTAGGTGGGCAATAGATTAATTGTATCTTCAGCCACACTCGCTCAAAAGGTGAGAAAGGCTGCTGAAATGGAGAGCGTGACTTTGAATCCCGGTTCCGTCAGTGAATGTATTTGGTAACAGGACAGGGAAGGAATAGAATAATGTAGTCTGTGTTTTGGGAGAATCCAGATAAATACTTAGATTCATTATCATTGAGAAGGGGAAAGACACGGAACAGAAGCTCCTTAAAAACTGCAGCACCACCACTGGATAATCCAAAGGTCATCCAGGGTAAATTTGGAACATATTTTTCATTTTCCTTACTCATTGTTCTACGTCAGTTGAAAAATATAACTTTGCCTCCCAGAGTATACACCCCATCTGGAGAAAATGAGCACATTTTAAATCACTTAAAAAATAGGTTTTATTATTTAAATTACTGGTCTTTTCTTATTCCTTTTGTTTAACTATAATTTAGGTGTTGGTTTTTTTTTTTTTCCCTGAATCCCATGCTACAGATGTTTATTGTAGAAAGTTGGGGAAAAAACCATAGAAGCAGAAAGAACATACAATTCACCAGCAGTCCCAACACTGAGAGCAGTACTTTGAAACCGAGGGTAAGCATCAGTTAGATCCATTAAACTTGTAACCTGTCCCACGGCCACCCTAGTCTCTGCCTCTGTCCGCATCTCTGTTCCTGTCCCCACAGCTGGAGATGAAATGAGGATGGGTGAAATGTCCTAGGTCTGGTTTAAGGTTTTATTTAAAAGCTTCTGGGGCTGAGTAAGTGAATATGACTTTTTAGGAGGCTGAGTTCCTATAAATCAAACTGGGTTAAAAGAGTCCTGACCTTGGGGTTGTTACTGTTACTGTCATTACATTTCTACACATCAGGATGATAGGACCTGAAGAAACTCAGTACACAGAAGTGCATAGGTCACATGACAAGTACACGTTGACCCCAGAGCCAGATAAAGTGTGTCTGGATCATAGGAGAGGTGCAAGCCAAGTGCACTGGGGCTTGGCAGAAGGAGAGGCAGCAGGACAAGAATGAGCAGAGCATGATGTACTTTCAAGGCCGCTTATTTTAAGAACTGACATCAATGCACATTGACTTCTACTTCATGGCCTCTGTGGCTGCCTCTACACGCCTGGATCCTAACTGCTAACACTCCAGCTGAACTGCCTGAGTCAAAGGAAGTAAAGTGCCACTGGAGTGTTTCCTAAAAGCCCCAGGTGGACTCTTAGGAGTTGTAAGTGGTTCTGGTGAAGGAGCTCAGGAAAGCCGTAAAAATGATTCACCACCATCTGAATCATGGTGTTTTATTGAAAATCACTTGGCTTAGACTTAGCAAGACATTTCATTAAATCATCATAAACATCACAAAGACTGATACAGGCAGAAAATTAGACAATTCTTTAGGGAGAACAGTCTATATCCAGTATACTAAAATGTAATTATGTCACCAGCAGAAATTCTCTTTACTATATATTAAAAGGAGTGAAAACAATGTCAAAAATGCCACCACATCCGTTGACCTTCTAATAACTACTCGTGACATTGTCCACATTTGTAGCTCTACTGCTGTGGAAATCTGCTGGATTTCTAGAGCCATGGTTAAGAGTTCCCTGATAAACTCCAGGTTTGGAATAAAACAGCGCCAGACTTCCCAGCAAAGTCCCTATGTTTCTACATGTGTGGTGACACCTCTAATTGTAGGTTTAAAAAAGTGGGAATAAGGAGAGAAGATGCTTTAGAACCAAACAGAACTTCACTATAATTAACTTTGGAGCCTTAATTTTTTGATGTGTAAACTGCAAGTGATCATACCCCCATGCAGAAAGCATTGCTATTGTTCACCAACATCCAGTTCTCTGTTTCTGAGCATAGGGTCCTTGTTGTTGTTCAGTTGCTAAGTCGCATCTGACTCTTTGCAACCCCAAGGACTGCAGCACGCCAGACTCCTCTGTCCAGTACCATCTGCTGGAGTTTGCTCACATCCAGTTGTGCTAGTGGTAAAGAACCCGCCTGCCAATCCAGGAGACATACGACACCTGGGTTCAATCCCTGGATCAGGAAGATCCCCTGAAATTCCATGTTCAGGGAAGCCTGGTGGGCTACAGTCCCTGGATCACAAAGAGTTGGATATGACTGAACGACTGAGCCACATTGTATTGTCAGTGTTGACATGGAGAAGAAAGTATTTTATTTTATTTACTTTTTGGTCATGCCACGTGGCATGTGGGATCTTAATTCCCAGACCAGGGATCAAACTCACGTCCCCTGCATTGGAAGTGCAGTGCCTTAACCAATGAACCACCGGTGAAGTCCCAGTATACAGTATATTAGACCCTTTATGATCCCCTTTATAAACCCGAAGAGTCGGACACAACTTAGCGACTGAACAACAACATGATCTTCTACCTCTGTCCCTGGAGAGGACCACTACCCAAATGCCCAAACACAGACAATCCTATAAGATCTTGCATATCGGAAAGATAAGATTCAGAGTTGCTGAGTAACTCATTCAAGGTCACACAGCTCCTGTCTATGTCCAAGTTTCATGTGCTATTATCTGAGTCTCCAAAACCCATTTTTCTTTCCACTAGTAAAAAAATTCAGTGAAAAAATAGAGTGCTTTTTTCTCAGATTGCCCTTTTTGAACTACGGAGAGCCAAGACACAGGTCTTCTCCAGATTTGGAAGAAACTACTGCTGTGTTAAAGGAAAGCTGAACATAAGAGGCTTATTTGAAAATTCCTGAGGCAGAAATGTAAAAGGAAACGGCAGAGTCCTTTCATAGCCAGCTGCAAACACACCTCATCTACTATGCTTGAAAGGACTTTAATGAGTCAGGGAAGGATGGACTGGATCTTACCATTTTCCCTGAGACAATTGTTGCTTGAGAGACTGAACGACAAATGGAAACATCTTGTTCCAGAAAGAAAAGTGTCTGTGGAGCCTCCTTTCCATACCTTCATATAATCACCCCATCAGCTTTCAAATCTCTGTTGAAATGGTTTTCAAATTGAGCTGAATTAAAATACCAGGGTAATGCTCAGTGTGGTAGACAGAATAGTGCTTCTGTCTGCAAAAAAAAAAAAAAAAGAAAGAAAGAAAGAAAAAGAAAGTCCAGTCATAATCCCTAGAACCCATGAATATGTTACTTTATTTGGCAGTAGGGTATTTCAATGGAGACAAACTTGGGCAAACTCCCAGAATAGGAGACAGGGAGGCATGGCATGCTTCGGTCCACGGGGTCCCAAAGAGTATCAACAACAACAGGGAGTTTGCTGATGTGATTAACTGAAGGACCCTGGGGTAGGGAGATTATCTAGGATTATTGGGTGGGTCAGATGTAATCACACAGGTCCTTGAAAGCAAGAAAATTTCTTTCTACAAAAGAAATCCAAAGAGGGATGTAAACTTGCTGGCTTTGAAGATGGAAGAAGGGGCCACAAATCAAGGAATGCAGGTAGCCTCTAGAACAGCAGTCCTCAACCTTTTCGACACTAAGGACCAGTTTCATGAAAGACAGTTCTTCCATGGATGAGGTGGAGGGGGATGGCTCAGGTGGTAACATCGGCAATGGGGAGTGATGGGGAACAGCAGATGAAGCTTCCCTCCTTCGCTCGCTATTGCTCACCTGCTGCTGTGCGACCTGGTTCCTAACAGTCACCTGACCCATACAGGTCCACAGCTTGGGGGTTTTGGAACCCTTACTCTGCTAAGTTGCTAAGTTGCTTCAGTTGTGTCCGACTCTGTGTGACCCCATAGACGGCAGCCCACCAGGCTCCTCTGTCCCTGGGATTCTCCAGGCAAGAACACTGGAGTGGGTTGCCATTTCCTTCTCCAATGCATGAAAGTGAAAAGTGAAAGTGAAAGTGAAGTCGTGTCCAACTCCTAGCGACCCCATGGACTGTAGCCTACCAGGCTCCTCCATCCATGGGATTTTCCAGGCAAGGGTACTGGAGTGGGGTGCCATTGCCTTCTCCCTTACTCTAGAAGGTGTAAAAGGCAAAAAACCAGATTCTTCCTTAGGCACTCAGGAGGAAAGATGGGCACAATAAAGGACAGAAATGGTATGAATCTAACAGAAGCAGAAAATAATAAGATGAGGTGGCAAGAATACACACAAAAACTATACCAAAAATATCTTCATGACCCAGATAACCATGGTGGTGTGATCACTCACCTAGAGTCAGACATCCTGGAATATGAAGTCAAGTGGGCCTTAGAAAGCATCACTACAAACAAAGCTAGTGGAGGTGATGGCATTCCAGTTGAGCTATTTCAAATCCTGAAAGATGATGCTGTGAAAGTGTTGCACTCAATGTGCCAGCAAATTTGGAAAACTCAGCAGTGGCCACAGGACTGGAAAATGTCAGTTTTCATTCCATCCCAAAGAAAGGCAATGCCAAAGAATGTTCAAATACCGCATAATTGCCATCATCTCACACACTAGCAAAGTAATGCTGAAAATTCTCCAAGCCAGGCTTCAACAGTACATGAACTGTGAACTTCCAGATATTCAACTGGATTTAGAAAAGGCAGAGAAACCAGAGATCAAATTGCCAACATCTGCTGGATCATGGAAAAAGCAAGAGTTCCAGAAAAACATCTACTTCTGCTTTATTGAATATGCCAAAGTCTTTGACGGTGTGGATCACAATAAACTGTGAAAAATTCTGAAAGAGGTGGGAATACCAGACCACCTGACCTGCCTCTTGAGAAACCTCTATGCTGGTTAGGAAGCAACAGTTAGAACTGGACATGGAACAAAAGACTGTTTCCAAATTGGGAAAAGATTACATCAAGGCTGTATATTGTCACTCTGCTTATTTAACTTACAAGCAGAGTACATCATGTGAAATGCTGGGCTGGATGAAGCACAAGCTGGAATCAAGATTGCCAGGAGAAATATCAATAACCTCAGATATGTAGATGATACCATCCTTATGGGACAAAGTGAAGAAGAACTAAAAAGCCTCTTGATGAAAGTGAAAGAAGAAAGTGAAAAAGTTGGCTTAAAACTCAACATTCAGAAAGCTAGGGTCATGGCATCTGGTCCCATCACTTCATGGCAAATAGATAGGGAAACAATGGAAACAGTAAAAGATTTTATTTGGGCGGGGGCTCCAAAATAACTGCAGATGGTGACTGCAGCCATGAAATTAAAAGACACTTTCTTCTTTTGTAGAAAAACTATGACCAATCTAGACAGTATGTTAAAAAGCAGAGACATTACTTTGCCAACAAAGGTCCATCTAGTCAAAGCTATGGTTTTTCCAGTAGTCATGTATGGATGTGAGAGACTCTTGAGAGTCCCTTGGACTGCAAGGAGATCCAACGAGTCCATTCTGAAGGAGATCAGCCCTGGGATTTCTTTGGAGGGAATGATGCTGAAACAGACTCCAATACTTTGGCCACCTGATGCAAAAAACGGACTCATTGGAAAAGACCCTTATGTTGGGAAAGTTTGAAGCAGGAGGAGAAGGGGACGACAGAGAATGAGATGGTTGGATGGCATCACCAACTCAATGGAAATGATTGTGAGCAAGTTCCGGGAGTTGGTGATAGATAGGGAAGACTGGCATGCTGCATTCCACAGGGTCACAAAGAGTCAAACATGACTGAGCAACTGAACTGAGCCCCTAGGCCTCCAGGAGGAAAGGTAGCTCTGCTGACATCTTGCATTTAGCTCAGTGGACTAAATCTGATGGACTTCTGACCTACAAAACTGTATGATAAATTTGTGCTGTTTTAATCCACTGGGTTTGTTGTAATCTATTACAGAATGATCTCTGTTCGTTTCCAAGGCAAACCATTCAATATCACGGTAATCCAAGCCTATGCCCCAACCAGTAACGCTGAAGAAGCTGAAGTTGAATGGTTCTATGAAGACCTACAAGACCTTTTAGAACTAACACCTAAAAAAGATGTCCTTTTCATTATAGGGGACTGGAATGCAAAAGTAGAAGTCAAGAAACACCTGGAGTAACAGGCAAATTTGGTCTTGGAATGCGGAATGAAGCAGGGCAAAGACTAATAGAGTTTTGCCAAGAAAATGCACTGATCATAGCAAGCACCCTCTTCCAACAACACAAGAGAAGACTCTACACATGGACATCACCAGATAGTCAACACCGAAATCAGATTGATTATATTCTCTGCAGCCAAAGATGGAGAAGCTCTATACAGTCAACAAAAACAAAACCAGGAGCTGACTGTGGTTCAGATCATGAACTCCTTATTGCCAAATTCAGACTTAAATTGAAGAAAGTAGGGAAAACCACTAGACCTAAATCAAATCCCTTATGATTATACAGTGGAAGTGAGAAATAGATTTAAGGGCCTAGATCTGATAGATAGAGTGCCTGATGAACTATGGACAGAGGTTCGTGACATTGTCCAAGAGACAGGGATCAAGACCATCCCCATGGAAAAGAAATGCAAAAAAGCAAAATGGCTGTCTGAGGAGGCCTTACAAATAGCTGTGAAAAGAAGAGAAGCGAAAAGCAAAGGAGAAAAGGAAAGATATAAGCATCTGAATGCAGACGTCCAAAGAATAGCAAGAAGAGATAAGAAAGCCTTCTTCAGTGATCAGTGCAAAGAAATAGAGGAAAACAACAGAATGGGAAAGACCAGAGATCTCTTCGAGAAAATTAGAGATACCAAGGGAACATTTCATGCAAAGATGGGCTCAATAAAGGACAGAAATGGTATGGACCTAACCGAAGCAGAAGATATTAAGAGGTGGCAAGAATACACAAAAGAACTATACAAAAAAGATCTTCACGACCCAGATAATCATGATGGTGTGATCACTCACCTAGAACAAGTCAAGTGGGCCTTAGAAAGCATCACTACAAACAAAGCTAGTGGAGGTGATAGAATTCCAGTGGAGCTATTTCAAATCCTGAAAGATGATGCTGTGAAAATGCTGCACTCAATGTGCCAGCAAATTTGGAAAACTCAGCAGTGGCCACAGGACTGGAAAAGGTCAGTTTTCTTCCAATCCCAAAGAAAGGCAATGCCAAAGAATGCTCAAACTACTGCACAATTACACTCATCTCACATGATAGTAAAGTAATGCTGAAAATTCTCCAAGCCAGGCTTCAGCAATATGTGAACCGTGAACTTCCAGATGTTCAAGCTGGTTTTAGAAAAGGCAGAGGAACCAGAAATCAAATTGCCAACATCCTCTGGATCATGGAAAAAGCAAGAGAGTTCCAGAAAAACATCTATTTCTGCTTTATTGGCTAAGCCAAAGCCTTTGACTGTGTGGATCACAATAAACTGTGGGAAATTCTGAAAGAGATGGGAATACCAGACCACCTGACCTGCCTCTTGAGAAACCTATATGCAGGTCAGGAAGCAACAGTTAGAACTGGACATGGAACAACACACTGGTTCCAAATAGGAAAATGAGTACATCCAGGCTGTATATTGTCATCTTGCTTATTTAACTTCTATGCAGAGTACATCATGAGAAACTCTGGGCTGGAAGAAGTACAAGCTGGAATCAAGATTGCCAGGAGAAATATCAATCACCTCAGATATACAGATGACACCACCCTTATGGCAGAAAGTGAAGAGGAACTAAAAAGCCTCTTGATGAAAGTGAAAAGGGAGAGTGAATAAGTTGGCTTAAGGCTCAACATTCAGAGAACAAAGATCATGGCATCTGGTCCCATCACTTCATGGGAAATAGATGGGGAGACAGTGGAAACAGTGTCAGACTTTATTTTTTGGGACTCCAAAATCACTGCAGATGGTGACTGCAGCCATGAAATTAAAAGACACTTGCTCCTTGGAAGAAAAGTTCTGACCAACCTAGATAGCATATTCAAAAGCAGAGACATTACTTTGCCGGATAAGGTCTGTCTAGTCAAGGCTATGGTATTTCCTGCGGTCATGTATGGATGTGAGAGTTGGACTGTGAAGAAGGCTGAGTGCCGAAGAATTGATGCTTTTGAACGGTGGTGTTGGAGAAGACTCTTGAGAGTCCCTTAGACTGCAAGGAGATCCAACCAGTCCATTGTGAAGGAGATCAGCCCTGGGATTTCTTTGGAGGGAATGATGCTGAAGCTGAAACTCCAGTACTTTGGCCACCTCATGTGAAGAGTTGACTCATTGGAAAAGACTCTGATGCTGGGAGGGATTGGGGGCAGGAGGAGAAGGGGACGACAGAGGATGAGATGGCTGGATGGCATCACGGACTCAATGGACGTGAATCTGAGTGAACTCTGGGAGTTGGTGATGGACAGGGAGGCCTGGCGTGCTGAGATTCATGGGGTCACAAAGAGTTGGACACGACTGAACGACTGAACTGAACTGACTGATTACAGAATCAATACAAAAGAAATACACTTGGGAATATTATGGTTGAAAGTTTTTCAGTTCATGTGCCAGAACATTTCTAAAACATAAGTGATCATCTTTCCTCACTTCCAGGTCCAGTTAGACCCCACATCCTGCTGGTTCCACCTGTAGAGATAATATTTATGACACTAGCTACTATCTTTAGAGGACTGGCTTCATGCCAGGCATGTGCTAGACATGTTATATACCTTTTCTCCGATCTTCACAACTCTTGCCAAGTAGGTAATCATTGCTTTATATCAGATGAGAGAACTCAGTGAGACTCAGAAATCAAGTGACCTGCCAAGATAGAGAGGATGCAGTCAGGATTCAAGACTTCCTGTCCTCCTTTGCAGTTATCTTGGGTGCCAGAGATAGGGGTGGTGGTTGGGGAACTTCATCAGTGTTCCAGAATCTGGCTCTTCCTGTCCATCGCCATGGCCATGGCCTTGACACTGGTCCTCCCACCAGGGTTTTGGCTCATGTCATATGTCACGTGTCATGTGCTCAGGCATGTCTGACTCTTTGCTGCGACCCCATGGACTGTAGTCTGCCAGCCTCCTCTGTCAATGGAATTTTCCAAGCAAGAATACTGGAGTGTGTTGCTATTTCCTCCTCCAGGGGATCTTCCCCCACCCAGGAGTCAAACCCGTGTGTGTCTCCTGCATCACAGGCGAATTCCTTTCCCACTGAGCCATCAAGAAAGCCCAGAGTTTGGGTTACTGCTTCCTGAAAGGTCCCCTGGCCTCTGGATCTCATCTTCATCAGTCCATCACGCACTGCAGGGAGAGCAACTTCTCTAATACATTGACTGGTTCTTGTCACTTCTCTGTTTAAACTCTTCCCGGGGTCCCCACTTTCTGCTGCAAAAAGTCCAACCTTCTTGCTTGTCATTCAAAGCTTTTCATAGTCAGATTCTGATTTCAATCCATCTTGCTCCATGATACAGACCCATCAATACCTGTTTTTCACTGAAATATGCCATGGTCTTTTCATCACCGTATATGTGAACCTCCTTATAACACAGACAAGGAAAGTATAGATCAGAGATGTGAAGTAAGATGCCTTAGGTCACACAGCCTGTATTAAGCAGAGTTAATACCAGACCCCCAACTCCCTATTAGACCACCCTGGAGCCATTAAGTGATCATCTCAGATCCCTTCTCTTTCCTTCTTTGCCACAATTGCTGAGTGAAAATAACCATTCTCTCTTGTGGGAAGGATGACCTCTGATCTGTTCTCCACATGAAATAAAAATCTAGTCATTCTTTTCCACTTCTTAAAAATCCTCACTATCCACTGCCTTTAAAGTGAAGACTGAAGCCTTTAAGGATGTGGCCCCTACATGACTTTTCAGCTCCATCTCAGGACCCTCCGCTTCTCACTTGGTACCCACTGTCTTTTGCTTCCTCCCACCTCAGGGCCTTTGCACATGCTACTTTCCTCTGCTAGCGTGTTCTTCCTCTCCGTCTTTCTTCCTGACTGCCAGACTGGCTATGGGTCCTTGTTGAGATGCTCTTTCTGATCCCAGTACTTTGCTCCTATTAAATCTATCAGTCTGTATTTATCTGGTTTTATGTAATTATTTGATTAATATCTTCTGTCTAGGAAACCCTATGCTCCTTTAGAGCAAAGATTTACTTCATCTAGAAGATTGTATACTTTTGAGTCCCCAAAGTTGATCACAGCCATTGGAATGAGGATGGAACTCAATAGTTATCTGTTGAATGAATAAACACCAACTGGCCCCAGCTGTGACAAAGACAGTTTAGTTTTCCAGTTTCCATTCATGTGTCTTTTGAGGGAAAAGAGCAAGAAAGGCACAGGCCATTTCTGTTACTGGAGAATTGGATATCATACTCCGTGAGTTGTTTCATGATGTTGTTGCTGGTATTCCATTTTGCTTAATTAGTTTGAGGGGAAAGATTTAAATGTTGTTTTTTAAAAAAACATAAGCAAAACCACTCTGAACCAGATTTAAGCAGTAAGAACAACTCTAATCAGTCAAATGAATAGATTTAAATTAATCGACCCTGAGGGGTGGGATGGGGGTTAAGGATGGGGAACACATGTACACCCATGGCTGATTCATGTCAATGTATGGCAAAATTTACAATATTGTAAATTAGCCTCCAATTAAAATAAATTAAAATTTTTTAAATTAAAAAAATAAATTAATCCCATTGAAAAACACAAGGAGGGACTCATGACAGCTTCTCGGGAACTGGGTATTCTGCTTTAATTTTTAAACTGCTTTATTTTTTGGTTGTGCTGGGCCTTCACTGCTGTTTGTGGCTTTCTCTGGTTGCGGCGATCCGGGGCTGCTCTTCATTGCGGTGCATGAGCTTCTCATTGCAGTGGCTTCGCTTGTTGCGGAGCACAGGCCCTAAGCTCATGGGCTTCAGTAGATGTGGCCCAAGGGCTCTAAGGTGCGGGCTCAGAAGTGGTGCAGGGCTTTACCCATTACAGGGCGTCTGGCATCTTCCCTGACCAGGGATCAAGCCCTTGTCTCCTGCGTTGGCAGGCAGGTTCTTGACCACTGTCCCACCAGGGGAGTCCTACATTTTTAAAATTCTTAAGCTGTAGTTCCCTTAAGGCTAGCTGTGCACAGTTGGCCTAGAACATTATTTTATTTTATTTATTTATTTTCTACACAAGATAGGCCGTGAATGATAATCTATGTGTAAAACACCAGACAGAGCTGATTCCAAAATTACCCTCATTTACCATTGCTCCTCACACTTTTCTTATAGCACCATCTGATCTGAAAGTGTTTCAAATACTTTTGCTTTTCAGTATTCAATATGACATCAAAGAAAATTTGAGCTGTATTTAACTTAGAAGAATTTTCCGTTTTTATTGTGGATTGAACAATGTGTATTGTTTAAAGTGTTGACTTGGCATTTCACTGTCCAGAATCCAGCAGAAAGCATAATACCTTCCTCCCAAATCTGTCCTAAAAATAAAGTTGTTCTTTTGCTTTTCAACATCACCGCAAACGTGTGTTGTGCTTCTCCCTAAACTTCATCCATGAACATCACATTCCTTACTTAGTGCTCTTCTTAGACAAACTATAATCTAGAGATAAACAATATCTTGAGGAGGTTCTGGATGCAAAATCCATGGTGACAAGAGGCTGTGTTTATCTTACCTCTGCTGTATCCCACTGCTCGGCACGTAAGGGACACTCAATAAATAGTTTTAAATGAAAACCTTTAAATTTATAATTGCTTATTAAACATTTGATATGAAAAATAATGCATATTTATTTTAGAAGTCTTAGGAAAAATAGAGAAACAAGAAGGGAAAGGAAAAATAGAGAAACAAGAAGGGAAAGAAAAAATACTGCTACTTAATGTGAAAGTGAAGTCACTCAGTCGTGTCCAACTCTTTACGACCCCATGGACTGTAGCCTACCAGGCTCCTCCGTCCACGGGATTTTCCAGGCAAGAGTACTGGAGTGGGTTGCCATTGCCTTCTCCAACTGCTACTTAAAGATGACCACTACTAACACTTTGGCATATTCCTCCAGACATTTAATTTATGCATATGTACATATTTTTCCTTTTAAATCACACTATAGTTTTTTTAAAAAAATTTACAATATACTCAGTGTATATATTCCATGCCTTCAAGTAATTTGAGCTATATCATTATTGATGTCTGTTATCTCACAATAAGAATGATCCATAGTTTATGTAACTAATCACACTAGAAAACATCGTCAATGCTTTAAATGCTCTAATTAGCACGTCAGAAAAATAGGACTGGCCAGAATTCAGGGAGCAACACTAATACTTCAATCTTTGATGAATCAGGAACATTCTAAATGACTTCTCATGTGGCAGTAACATGCTTCATTTTACAGAAGTAACATATGTGTGAAGTGAAGTAAAAGTCGCTCAGTCGTGTCCGACTCTTTGTGACCCCATGGACTACACAGTCCATGGAATTCTCCAGGCCAGAATACTGGAGTGGGTAGCCTTTCCCTTCTCCAGGGGATCTTCCCAACCCAGGGATCAAAGCCAGGTCTCCTGCATTGCAGGCAGATTCTTCACCAGCTGAGCCATGTGTAAGACTATCCCAAGGAAACGGTAGCCCCCGTGCTTCTGGTGTCGAGAGGGGAACCCCGATCCAGCCTCCTCCATACCGCCAAATGGCCCCTCAAGAAAGAAAGAAAGAAACAGCTGCCGTACTTATTCGTGTTTAAGGCTAAACATTCCAATTCCTTTGTTTCCTATGTCACCTGAGAACACTAGTCCTTCACTTCTGCTCCCTGCTTTAGATGGGATGGCAGATCTAGACAGTGTTACTTTGAAGATCAAAGGATTAATTTAAGAAAAACTAACCCCATCTGACAAGTGTATTGGGTATTGTTTCTAAGACTCCTTTTGAAACTAATCTGTGCTTAAGAGTCATGACAGAACCTACCATATACGGTGGTGAGATTGAATAATGCGGATGATGGTTATTCACATCACGGTGTAGGGCTAGGGGGGCACCATATCTGATGGGGATTATATATCTGACTAAAGAGAATTCCTACTGGTCTCATGGAGCTCCCCATTCTATTCACACATACCCAGAATCATAGTTTACTTCCCACTTGGAAATTGCCATATGCTAAATAAATATGCATAAATACAAATGGATTTGTATTTAGCATAAATACAAACGGATTTCTCCAGAACTCACTACTACTACTGAGCATTTTCTACAAGCATTTAATGGAAAACCAGCAACATCTCCTTTTTAGATGGGACTTTCAATGATGAAGTAAATATTTTAAGTGGTGTATGTAAAGTTTATTCCAAGCCAGCTTCTCAGCCTGAATAAGTGAATGTGTCCTGTAAATTGTAAGGATTAAAACAAGGTTAAGATATATGGGACAGGTTGAGCCTCCAGTAATTTGCTAAAATGCTTTTAGTTTAATTTGCAGTAAAAAAAAAAAAAATCTAGAATTTAATTTCTCAGAATAAAACCAATTATGGAATATTCACCTAAGTCAATTTGAGGTTACCAGTGATTACTATAGGGTAAAGGAACCATTATTTCATGCTGCTCATGGGCAAAACCATGACTTAAGGCTTTTCAGTTGGAAAAAGGGGTAGCAGGGGTTGGAGCAGGGAGGGACTGTTCCTCTCCCATTTCCTCCAAGAAGAGCTGAGGTGTCCTTAGTTATAGGGAGTGGCTCTTAGGTCTTTGGGTTTACCCCCTTAGCACCCAGTATGGTGCCTGCACAGAACACACATTCCTATCTATTTACAGAGGAGGAAGAAGAGGGGATCGGCAGAAAGGGAAGGTCTGGATTCTCCATGACCCTCTACGAGCCCCCAACAATCCTTTGGCTGATGGCTCCCGGCAAGGTATAGATGAAGAGGACCAGGAAAATGATGAGGATGATCAGAATGAAACCGATGATGATGTACTTCTTGTAATTCCTCCAGATGAGGTGGTACAGGCACTTGAAGGGGCTCACGAGCCAAGAGAAGGAGGTGTTCGGGCGGCTGAGAAGGAAGCAAGAGAAGGTCAGGGAAGGCGCCAGGTTGTGAACACATACGAATCTCAAGATCTCAGAAAGGATTTCTGACTCTCAGTTTTGCAAGGACCCACAACGAGAGGCCTGAAAATGGGAGAAGACCATGCTGTCTTCCAGCAGGAGTGCGCTAACTTTATGTGATAATGATTCCTCATCATTTTAGAGTGGTCCTGAGGAGGGCAAGAGCTTAGTTAGGACCTAGCCAGAGAACTGAGAGCCCTCTGTCTGTCCTGCCCTGACCAGTTCAAGCCTCACCTCTTCCATGAAGCTCTCCCTGACTACCCCAGTCCACAATAATTCCTCTGGTTCTGAATTCCTGCCTCACTCATTGCTTGACCTACCCCCTTTTTGAACCTAACATGTGTTTTCCACACTGATAACTATTTTATGAATCTGTGTGCTCTCCCTAAACAGACTGAAGGCTTCTGGAAGGCAGAGTTTATATAGTATATTTCTCTGGTGTTCTTCACAGTGCTTCCAACCATTATGTTCCCAACACTATGACAGATTAAATATAGGTGCAAAGAAAGGAACACCTACTCATCAGGAGACACTTGGGTCCAGGGAGGAACAAGATAGCTGCAATTTGAGAGAGTATTTTGTGTACATATTTCATATCTATTGATACATATGTTTACTTTTTAAACTTTTTTTTTTTAGTTTTTCTGATTTGGACCATTTAAAAAGTCTTTATTGACTTTGTTTCAATATTGCTTTTGTTTTATGTTCTGATTCTTTTACCACAAGCCATGTGGGGTCTTAGCTCCCCAACCAGGGATTAAACTCACACCCTCAACATTGGAAGGTGAAGCCTTAACCACTGGACCACCAGGGAAGCCCTGTATGTTTACTTTTTAATTGATATATAACCGTGATTTAAATTGAATATGGTAACCCTTGCTGCTAGTAATTCTACTTCTGGAAATTTATTTTAAGTGATAATTTATAAAGGGGAAACATTTTATCATATTATAATAATGGAAAAAGGTAGAAGTAAACCAAACATCCAACTATGGGATGGCAACCAACTTAAATATGGGTATCGAGTCTGTGAACAATTCCACAGCCACTAAAAAAACTCCTCTGACAATTATGGCAACAAGGTAAATTTTTTCAGCCAAGGATAAGTGAAATATGAAGATAATTTTGTATGCATGATTAGAGAAAGACAAGGAAAAGAATTCTTGTGAAACTCACATTCCCATACAAAATTATTGAAAAAATATATGAAATTATTCTGGAATTGCTTATTTGGTAGTATTATGAAAAAGTGTCCTTTTCATTTGCTGGATACTGTGTAAGATTTTTGGAATATTTTTCAATTATAGAACCATGCCAATAAATAATCAGCCTGCAATGCAGGAGACACGGGAGACCTGAGTTGGGAAGATCTCCTGGAAGAGGAAAATGGTAACCCACTCTAGTATTCTTGCCTGGAGAATCCCACGGACAGAGGAGCCTGGCGGGCTACAGTCCACGGGGTTGCAAAGAGTTTGACACAACTGAGTGACTAAGCACAAACAAACACAAAGAACCAAAAACTACATGAACTGGATAGTACCCATTGACTCCTCCTCACTTCTCCCTTTTCCCAGAGGGATGTTTTGGAGGAATGCTTGCATCCTCTGATATGGGGACCACAGAGGGCCTTTCCCATGTCTGATCCCCTCACCCCCGTGACTTCACTCACTTGGGCTTGTCCAGGGGCTCGGGCTCCTTTCGGGCTTTTCCAACAGGATTTTTCTCGGCTTCCTCTGCCGTCACGAGGTGGAACTCGGCTTCAACCTTGCCCTGCACAGAGACACAACTCTGTTTCCAGTCGCAAAGAACTGCGGGGTGGGGGGTGGGGAGGCAAGGCCAACTTTCTAGAAGAAGTGTTGTCATGTGGGAGAACACCAGGAAGGATTTCGGCTGCTTTATTATCGAGGAAATATTATTTTTTTGGTCCCGAGAGAAGCCATTTTTACGATGGACAATAAAAGTCCTGAAATAATGTTACTCGAGTTTTGTGAGGCGAGGGGGTCCCATATGTACACATAGACACACAAATTTCATTTGTAATCATTTAGTATCTGTAGAAGCAATATGAATTATAGAAAATAGAAAAGGAGACTAATTACTTGAGCAGCAAACCCTTTCGAATGTACTACCATCTTTCTTCTCTGTTGATGGCTCTCAAGAGGAAGGACTATTTCACTTGTAATCATTTAATATCTGCAGAAGTAATATGAATTATAGAAAACAGAAAAGGGGACTAATTACTTGAGTAGCAAACCCTTTTGAATCTGCTACCATCTTTCTTCTCTGACAATGACTCTCAAGCAGAGCTGGGTGTGTATGGACCTACATTTGCCAAATGGCTTCTCTGTCATCCTTGCTTTTGTTGTGCCCTCTAAGTATTTTAGAATTATCCTTTTATTCTAGCACTCTCTTCCCTTCTCTCCCTTCAGTGAGGAACAGTCTCTTTGGTTTGAAAATTGTGAATCATATGCTTCTTCAGAGCACCGTGCCAAAGTTATTGGCAGGGATGTACGTCTTGGGTTATCAAAGGATGAGACAGGACTTCTGTAAAAGGTGAGAGTCATTCTTTCTTGTTCATTCACTACTTTTGGAGGCTCTCTGTATACCAGGCACTGTTCTAGGCCCTGGGGACTTAATGATTAAGAAAAATAGGATCCTTGATCTACTAGAGCTTCTGTTTTTGGTAGAGGAGACCCTCTTTCCTGCTCCTTTGGTTTTGTGGATCAAGATTCAAGGTGAGGGACTTTCCTTGTGGTCCAGTGGTTAAGACTCCATGCTTTCAATGCAGGGGACACAGGTTTAATCCCTGGCCAGGGAATTAAAGCCCCACATATTGTGTGGTGTGGCCAAAAAAACAAAATTAGAAGATTCAAGATGATAGGAGGGACACAGAAGTGGCAGGAGACTGGAGCAACATCAAGGAATTTTAGCACCGACGTTTGCTGTTAAGTTTGCCTTTCTGAATCCCGTGTGAATGGGGCATTACCTGACTTCTGAGGTTGATTTCCTACCCAGGAAAAAGGTCTAAGATTCTAATGAACCGATGATCTAGCGTTAACTTATTTATTCTTTCTGAAAAAGCCAGGGTTTCCTCATATACATATATATATATATAATTTCATTTTTATTTATTTATTTTATTGTCTGTGCTGGGTCTTCATTGCTGCACAGGCTTTTTCTCCAGCTGCGGTGAGCGGGGCTCACTGCCACTCTTCAGTTGTGGTAGGCAGGGGTCTCACTGCAGTGGCTTCTCTTGTTGTGGAGCCCGGCTCTAGCTCGCATGGGCTTCAGAAGGTGTGGTACATGGGCTCTAGAGCGCAGGCTCGCCAACTGTGACCCATGGGCTTAGTTGCTCCACAGCACGTGGGCTCAGCCCAGATCTGCGATCAAACCTGTGTCTCCTACTTTGGCAGGTGGATTCTTTACCATCAAGCCACCAGGGAAGCCCAAGCCAGGGCTTCTTAACAAACAGATTTAGTTGCTGGCAGCCACAAAAATGTAATCATGGGAGAAATTAGAGAGAAGTAGAGTATTTGGGGTGAGTTTGAATCCCTGGGTTGGGAAGAGCCCCTGGAGAAGAGAAAGGCTACCCACTCCAGTATTCTGGCCTGGAGAATTCCATGGACTGTATAGTCCATGGGGTCACAAAGAGTCAGACACCACTGAGTGACTTCCACTTTCACTTTTTTGTTTTTTTTTTTTTCACTTTTTTGGAGCAGGCTCAGAGAGGTAGTGTCATGGCTGTCTGAATTAGTAAAGAAGCACAGTGGGCTTTTTATTACAAGTGAAGTCATGAGTTCAAATCTAGGTAATCTCATCCATTCTTTAGACTAGTACTGTGACCCAACTCAGAAGGGATTAAATTCATATGACCCAGAAATATTTCTTAAAAATATGTGTATATATACTCATTCTTATTGAGAAACTTTGGCTCCATCAGCAATGCCTTGCACATAAAGGGACTGAGGAAATGCTTGGAAAGAAAGAATATAAAGCTTTTATCCATTCTTGTCACTCCTCTACACATCTATCAACAGTACAATAATAGTAGTATAACTCTAACTGTAATTGCAATGCTTTATTGAATGCTTGTTTCGTCCCAGATTTGTTTTTTTTTTTTTTGTCTATAATCTATCTATCATAGTGACTAGCAAAGTAGGTCTCCTTTATATTGATAGAGAAATAAAGCCATAAAAGTCAAATAACTTTCCCAAGGTCCCATAGGCAATTAGCTAACCAACTGGTATTTGAACCAAGCTCTGTATGATTCCGAAGTTCATGCTCTTTCCTTTATAGCAGGCTGCCTTCCAACTGCCAGATAATTGGACTAAAATTGTTATGGAACCCTTCCCAGCTCTAACATGAGATGATTCTATGATTGTCTTCATCATTGCCACCTAAAGGCATTTGTCTTCTTGGACCTTAGTTTCCTCATCTATCAAATGGCCAGAGGCTCTTTAAAGCAACTTGGCTCTAACTGCTAGGTTTCATGAAAGGCAGAGTTAGAGCTTAGGATAACCATGTAAGATTTCATGGCTGGAATAAACCCAAGAAGCCAGCTCCCAATGCATGGCAGAGAGGGCTTCCAATCTGCAAGATAAGACCCTCGGCTGATTTCCAGAGGTTTTCCAGCAATGATCTGGGCTCCACTGGTGCAACACTTATATGCTAGGAGCCTCATTCAACTCCTCTATACTTGACAGAGTTTAAGAGTCATTAACCAAGTGCTGGGCTCCAGAATGTTTGGAAGAGAGGACAAAATCCAACGGAGAACAAGTGAGTATGAGAGTGAAGGGATCATAGGTGCCATTTTTTTCTTCATTGCTTAACAATAAGCTTAGCTAGAGTGCTATATAACTTGCATGGTGGTATATTATTCCATTTAAACCACTTGAGAACTTGGCAAAATAGATGACATTTTTATTCCCAGTTTACAGCCCAGGAAATGACGGCTTGATGATGTTTGCTAACTTATGCCACAAAACTAGGATTTGTACCCAGGTCCTCTGACACCAAACCCCATCCTCTGCTATTTTGGAAGAAAAGCTATGACAAACCTAGAGTATTAAAAAGCAGAGACGTCACTTTGCCAACAAAGGTGCATATAGTCAGTGCTGTGATTTTTCTAGTAGTCATGTATAGATGTGAAAGTTGGGCCATAAAGAAGGCGGAGCACCAAAGAATTGGTGCTTTCGAACTGTGGCACTGGAGAAGACTCTTGAGAGTCCCTTGGACAGCAAGGAACTCAAACGAGTCAATCCTAAAGGAAAGAAACCATGAATATTCATGGGAAGAACTGATGCTAAAGCTCCAATACTTTGGTCACCTGATGTGAAGAGCTGACTCATTGGAAAAGATACTGATGCTGGGGAAGACTGAAGGCAAAAGAAGGGGGTGAGATGGTTGGATGGCATCATTGACTCAATGGACATGAGTTTGAGCAAACTCCAGGAGACAGTGATGAATAGGGAAGCCTGGTGTGCTGCAGTCCATGGGTTGCAAAGAGTTGGACATGACTGAGTAACTAAACAACATCTTCTGCTATTTTATGTATCTAAGTGGTTTCATTCTGTGGAAGGAGTGAACCAGCCTATTTATTTAACAATCAATCAATATGCCTTTTCTGAAATGTTCAAGAAGAATCTCACAATCACTGCCATTCCCCAGCATTGGAATATATTTTTGATGTTGCACAGATGAGGCCAGATACAAAATAATACACTATGTGTGATTTCATTTAGCTAAAAAAGGCAACAGATCAATTAATGAGGTTAGAGGTCAGGATAGCAGTCAGGACAGCGGCATGAGCAGTCTGGGTCACTGGAGAGATTCTGCTTCTTTAGGTACCAATGGTAGTGTTCAGTGTGTGAAAATTCATGGTTGGTACACTTTTCTAGAATGTGTATTACTCTTTTCTGTATGTAAATATATTGTGTATTAATAAAATTGGCTTTAAAAAGAAAAGAAAAACATGTTTTTGACTTCCATCTAACGGCTGGCCTTCAGTAACAGGGAATAGTAGAGCAAGGCATAGCATAACACAACACAGGAATTGAATGAGTAGGATTTGGTGCAGACAAATTTATATCTGAAATCAGATTCGACCACTTACTAGCTGTGTGACCTTGGGTGAGTTACCTGCCTGTTCTGAGTCTCGCTTATCTGGGGATGTTAATAGCATGTATCCCATAAAGTTGCTTTGAAAAATAAATAACACTTATACAGTGCTCACCCCAGTGCTTGGTGAATGTCAAACTTTTAAAAAATCATAGTTCTTACTTTCAACAGTACTTCATGGACAGAAATGCATAATTTAATGAGAAATATATTCTGCTTATTCAAAAAACTCTCAAAGAAGTCCCAAGGACCCATATTCTCACAGAAAAAATTTAAAGGAAAAAAAAAAAAAAGGAGGAGAGGATATGAAATGAGTTCTGCTCAAAGCATAGGAGTCATCAGCAAATATTTTGAAGAGCCTCGACCCCGCTTCACTGCCCTGCCTGAGTGGGCATGAAGCGTTTATCTGGCATCACAAAGGCAGCAGGGGGAAGGTGTTTACTGACGCAGTCTGATAAACACTGCTCCTCATTCCATATCTCTCCACATAGAGGCCATATCCGATTTCAATCATCAGTATTCAACTAAGCACCAAGGAGAGGTCTTAAGCTAATAATATCCTCCCAATGTAATTTTAAATCAGAGCTGGAAAAAGTGGACACTTTGAGAGACTATATGTTACCCTAATGACATCTATGGATGGAAGAAATGATAAGGAAAGGTCCTGACAAGATTAGATCTGTGGTGTCACGGCCATCGCTTACCGGCTTCACACTTCACTGAGCCCAGAGGGTGGAAGCTGCGGGGGGCCGAGAAGTGATTCTGTTGAGGCTGGATATGCTGCTTCAGCAATAATGACTGCTTTCTAAACACAACTCTCCCTTGTATGAGATGAGGCATTCTCATACATTAATGGTGGGAATGTATGCTGGTTAAATCCTTTAGGAAGAGGAATACACATATACACATACATATACACATGAAAGTGAACATTGCTCAGTCGTGTCCGACTCTTTGTGACCCCATGGACTACACAGTCCATGGAATTCTCCAGGACAGAATACTAGAGTGGGTAGCCTTTCCCTTCTCCAGGGGATCTTCCCAACCCAGGGATCGAACCCAGGTCTCCTGCATTACAGGCGGATTCTTTACCAGCTGAGGCACAAGGGAGGCCCACATACACATATCTATGTACATGCACACACATGCACGTGTGTGTGACTGTGTGCATTACAGTACACGATCATACTCTGGACCTCGAACTCCATTTCTCAATAGCTAATTTAAGGAAATAATTCAAAACTCAGAAAAAGCTTTAGCACAAAACACATAGTCATTATTCTTTTGGATATTCAAATTGTCCTGTTTGTTATAATGAGATGTCTCAAGTTTACATTGCATTTATCTGCCCCTGACCTGGAGTCAGCCATTTCCCCAAAAATATATGGATTCTTTTAGTAGGAACTGGTATTTAGAAACAAGTGTCAGGATGCTAGGAATCTTGTTTGCTACTGAGTTAGAAAAATATTTTTAAATTCACGAGTCAATGATGATACAAAAAAAAGCAAGAGAAAAAAATCTCATTTACCACCACTAAGTATGAATCTTACACTAATTCTTGATTCAAAAACTTGGTAGTGAATGGAGAGAATTAAACATTTATCTGATTTTTTTAGGGGATATGGTGACTATAATATATATCCATTTGATGAGAGAAAGCTCTTCTTAACACATAAATGCCAACTAATAAATGAAAAACAATGATATAATTAGATAATATATGGATGGATAGATAGATAGATAGCCAGATAGATAGATAGATGATAGATAAAAATGGCTGGGGGCCTATTTGAAAATAAAATAGATCAAAAAGATGAGTAATAGCAACATATCAACTATGACTGAATCTTAGTTTTAAAAAAACAGCTATAAAATACATTTGAGAAAAATATATATATTTGAGGACAATAGGGTATCCTTTCTACAGAAGGAGAAATGAATATGATATGGATATCAAGTTATATTAGGCAATATTATTAATTTATACGTGATGATGGCATTATAGTTATGTAAGAGGATGTCCATATTCTCAGGAGATGCACGTGGAATTATTTAGGGGTAAAGTGTTAGAATGTCTACAACTTACTCCTAAGTGGTTCAGCCAATGTATGTGTGTGTGTATCTATACCTATACATATATATATATGCACACATATATATATTCACATATATAGGCAAAATAATTATGGTAAAATATCAACAAATGGTGAATCTAGATGGTGAGTATGTGGCTGATCCTTGTCCTGGTCAACTTTTCTGCATGCTTAAATTTTTTTAAATGAACATATGTTGAGGAAAAACACATGATTTAACTGTGGCATTTCTATTTTGAGAATATAAAGAGTTAATCATATTCATAATACTATGTAGAGGAATGCTTATTATAACACTGAATAAAACAAAATGAACAAGGCATTATTTTTAACATAGAATGATCAAGACTATATAAAATTAACCAAAATCTATATATATCGGGAATAACAATATGTATTAGCAATTGTTTTTTTGAGCAATGTGCATATGGGCACTATTTCTTCCTTTCTGCATTTTGGTGTCTTTTGAATTTTCTATAAATGCATATAATATAGTTTGTCTTAAAAACGATCTTCAGGTGAAAAATATCTCCCCTCTCTGCTCCTGTAGAATCTGAATTTGCCATGTATTCTTCAGATAGGTTGTCTGTCTACAGGTCTCCTCAGATAAACTGTGAATTTCTGGATGGCAGGAATGTGTCTTATTGATTGCTGAGTCTTTAGTGCCTAGCATATGAGTATAGAGCCGTAGTAAATGCTGACAACTGTTTTTTCATACTAAACTGAGAGCAAAGAAACATCTCTTTTAATTTTAGTTATTATGCTCTTGGGACTTACCTGGGCTACCTACCTGTAGACTCACAAGATTAACCTATAAAAGAAACTTCCTGATCTTCATCTCCTAAAAGAGTGATTTCTTTGAAGGTTGCTTTTAGCAGGATAATTAGATGCATAATGCAATGTGTTTAGTGAAAAACATGTTCTATACATATTCCTGTTCCTTCACCAAAGGATGCCTGTGCTTTTGCAATTCCATTTGGAGCTGTTTTTCACTCACTGTCCATATTCCACACTAGGAGCTGTGTGATCCAAGTCTCTCAATTACACCACTTGGGTGTACAGATAAGTGGCTTTAAAAATAAGCCTGGCAGGTGGCAGAGCCCATAAACAAACCCCTCCTGGCTGCTGGTAATTGGAATAAGAGGACGGTGATGTTCTGACTGCTGGCTTCAAGGCACAGGAGGGGAGTTCACGCAGAGTTGGAAATAGAGAATGTCTTTGCTAGAAACACATCTTGGAGGCATCCAGTCTAAACTACTCATTTTACAGGCATGGAAACTCTAAAAATGAGTAGACAGAAATCTCAATTAAAATAGAGTGGAGAGATCAGAAAAGGGGGCTCTCATGCCCTATGCAGACAGCAGAGCCTAACAGGAAGAAGACTTCCTCTTCTCGCCTGGCCACAGCTCGTCCAATGAGAGACAGTCACAACTCAGCCAACAGAAAGCCGTGGATTCTTTGTTAACTGTAGCACTCCCAGCTGCCTTTTTCCCTCCATAAAACAGTTCTGTCCATTTTTTTTCTGGGGACTTGCACATGGCTAGCCATGGTTGCAGACCTTGAACTGCAATTCTTTGTTAATCCTGCTTCTGCTGGAGAGGTAGCTAGCAGTCTACTGTTGGAGCATGTATCAACACTTTATACGTTTTTGTGGTTAAATTTTATTCCATTATATGGATATACCTGATGGTGACATATTTAAAGCCACTTAAAACTCAAAATGGAGTAACTATGGTTCAGGCATCCAAAATGGAGCCAGGTGGTTTCATGGATGTAAGTTCCTGAATCATTGAGAACTTCAACCTTCTGAACTGTATCAAATTCTAAGACACCACTCAGTTCAGTTCAGTTCAGTTCAGTCACTCAGTCGTGTACGACTCTTTGCGACTCCATGAATTGCAGCACGCCAGGCCTCCCTGTCCATCACCAACTCCCGGAGTTCACTCAAACTCATGTCCATTGAGTCGGTGATGCCATCCAGCCATCTCATCCTCTGTCGTCCCCTTCTCCTCCTGCCTCCAGTCCCTCTCAGCATCAAGAGTCTTTTCCAATGAATCAACTATTCGAATGAGGTGGCCAAAGTATTAGAGTTTCAGCTTTAGCATCAGTCCTTCCAATGAACACCCAGAACTGATCTCCTTTAGACACCACTGCTAAGTCACTAAGTCGCTTCAGTCGTGTCCGACTCTGTGCAACACCACAGATGGCAGCCCACCAGGCTCCCCCGTCCCTGGAATTCTCCAGGCAAGAACACTGCAGTGGGTTGTCATTTCCTTCTCCAATGCATGAAAGTGAAAAGTGAAAAGTGAAAGGGAAGTCGCTCAGTTGTGTCCGCTCTTAGCGACCCCATGGACTGCAGCCTACCAGTAGCTATCTTCAAAACAGTATCTGCCATCAGCTGCTCCCTGCAACCTTGCAGTTTCAAAGATTCCCCCTCCTTTTACAACAATGTAATCATTTCAAACCCCAAACAATCCTTGCTTAAAAAGCACCCTTCTTGCCAGCTGGGTTTCTGATTGGTAACCAAAAAAATCTGCTTAATTTTGTGGTGTTGCCTTTACCAGGCTCCCTCATTTTGTAGTGGAACAGAACACAACTCAAGTGCTTCTTGAATCTGCCTCTCTCTGGCTGTAGTCCTAACAAACCTCAAATAAATGCCTCTTTACTTCAATCAGGTCTGTGTCTCTGAAATTTTTATTAACACATCAAATTTGTTTATCCACTCATTAGTTGATAGACATTTGGATGGCTCTAATTTGGGGTATTATGAATAACATTGCTATGAACCTTCATTTCTGAACTCATCCATTCATCAATCAGTTCACTAACTGAGCATCTATTATGTGCTAAGCCATAAAGCTTGGAATGGAGTGCAGAGGTTGCCATATAGTAAAACCTCAGTGCATACTTGAGGGGACAGGAAAGAAGGAGCCTGCTTGAATTCTCATTCTTTCAGTCCCATCTCACAGAGGGGACTGAGGTGAGAATGGAGGGAAGAGAAAGCCTCCAAGAAAACAAACTAGAACTAGACCCCATGGAGTCAGGTCAGGAGCTGCCATTTACCCAGTTAGGCTCAAAAAAACCCTTGTCTTGCCCCCCCTGAGTCCGTAGAACAGAGAGAGACAGAGAACTCGATCTCTACCCAGACCTGCGACCTGAAAGGTCCTGACTTGGGTTGTTTTGACTTCTGGGCACTAGGAGCAGAAGGGAGAACACATTCCCCACAAGACAAGGACAGAAGCAAAAGGGGACCATCCACGTGGTCCTGGTCCCTTTTCTCAACTTCACTCAGCACTGGAGTCCTCCGTCCTCCCTTACACAGGAGTGATGAGGGGGCTCAAAGAAAGGGTAAGAGAAACTTTCTTCCCACTACTCGTGAAATGTCTGAACTCCTATAGTATGTGCCATGCAGGATGGAGCAAGTTGGCAAGTTGGGAAAGAGGTGAATTGCTCTCCTTTCTGCCAACATCCTCTGGAGCAAGTTTTAAAAGGATGGATCACTTTTTAAATTGAGTTTTTCGTTTGAAGGTGAAGGGATGAAGCATTGGCATTAAAATTGCACATTCATCAGGAATGTATGCATAATTTCAAGAGATGTTGAAAAAAATTAATGCCAGAGGCATATGTTCAAGCCAAGAGGATGGAAACCCACCCTGACATAGATTGCTATTAAATCAAGCATGCTGAAATACAGAGGGCTTAATGCATTTATAAATTTTTTCAGAATTCTTTCTTCTCAGAAGAACCTTTGCCCTAAAGGGCTCTCTGTCATTTCAAGTCATTTTTCTTGAAGTTTACAAAATGACTCATTTAAAGAGCATGGGTCCTCTGCCTGCCCCACCCCATCTTCTACGGCTCTCACTTACTGTGAGTTCTTTGCTTTTAGCAAAAGGCCACCAGCCCCGCACACGCTTTTGCTGGAATATGGAAATCTTGCTCTCCTCACTTGCATTTTCAAATTTGGTGAGATCACAGGCTTTGGCAGACTTCGCTGCTCGGGGGAAACTATTGAGGTTCATCTCCAGGGAGCCTGTGAAGAGATGTCCTTAACAGGTTAGGGAAGGGCTTTAAAATCCGTCATTATCCTCATTCACCCACCCATTCATCTATCCTCTCACTGGTCATTCAATCAGGACCACAAGGGATCAGTAGCTTGTGCTAGGTATCCAGGACACAAATATGGCCAAGACGTGTTTGTTGCATTTAAAGCATTAATAATGTGGCAGTGCACCAGGACTTCCCTGGCAGTCCAGTGGTTGGGACTTTGTCTTCCAGTGCAGAGGGTGTGGGTTCAGTCCCTGGTCAGGGAGCTTAAGATCCTACATGCCTCGCAGCCCAAAAGTCAAAACATAAAACAGAAGCAATATCATAGCAAATTCTTAAGGACTTTAAGAAATGGTCCACATTAAAAAAAAAAAAGTATTAAATAAAAGAAAGTAATGTGGCAGCAGGTAGACGACCAGGGCAGAGCTACCGTATGTAACTTTCAAGCTTCAGTTTCTGATGTCATCTGCTGGGCCTCTTCTCTGTTCCCCGAGTATGATCTAGATTCTGTGTCTATCCTCTGAGCTTTTCCCTGCCTTAGCACTGATCAGCCAGAAGAACCTCCTCCCCTGACCACCCCTCCCTCTCTGAGTCCATTAAACTCCTCCAGGTTGGGGACTAAATCTTACTGTCCTGGTAGCAACTCTTCCAGTACCTTCGTGGGTTCTCAACAATGAATTTTCTCTTTTAAGAAAATTTATATACAATCTTTAAGGGGAATCTTTTAGTTTCCACTCACAGTTGTTATAAAATATTTACCCTACTTCCCTATGTTGTATAATCCATCCTGGAGCCTATCTCACACTCAATGGTTTGTACCTCCCACACCCCCACCCCTGGGTTGCCCCTCCTCCCTTCTCTCTCCCCATCGGTAACCACTAGTTTGTTCTCTGTAAGTCTGCTTCTATTTGGTTACATTCACTAGTTTTCAACAAATAAATATAAGTCATAATAAGAGAATGCCATGAGATGACATTATATTTCTCTCTCTTTAATAATCTTTCCTATTGCAAAAGTAATACTTGTTAACTGTGGACACTTAGAATGTGTACATGAGCAAAAAAAATAATTTTCATAATCCTACCTCCCAAAAGTTAACCACTGCCCTACTCAGTTCATATCCTCATGTCAGTCTTTCTGTCTCTTTGGCTGTCTCTGACTATCTCTTTCTGCTATGCAAATAAACATACTTTTTGCCACAAAAGGATTTTTTTTTAACATACTTTTTTCTTTTAATTCACCTTGCCTAACTATCCAACTAGTTAAATATTCTAATTTTTTAAGGGCTTCAGGGTTATTACTTATTGAGCACTACTGTGTATGAAACACTGTACTTCATTTTTAAATTAGATTATCAAATATATAGCTCCCAATACCCTCTGAAGTACATAATATTATTATTCCCATTTTACAACTGAGGAAAACTGAGGTATGGAGGAGACCAATAATTAGCTCAAAATTTAACAGCTTCTTGGCATTGGAGCAAAGATCAATTTAAGGTTACTTGAATATGTATCTTCTACCATAGAGTCAATTACCTTATATTAAGGGCTATTTGGAATGTTCCAATATTTTGCTATCAAAATTATTAAACAGCATCAAAATGATTATTTGTGGAGCAAACTCAGACTAAGCTCTCCAGAAGCTGGGATAAAACCCTCAACATTAATATGACTTTGATAAAGCCTCCACCTTACCCAGAAAATCATCTGAGGACAGCCTTTCAAAATCCCAAACCTGGAGCACCAACACAGCTGGCGTCTTACACTCCGTCTTCTCTAATGAAAATATATGCTCCCTCTTGGAAATGACCATTTGCTTCTCTGCTGGGAGATACTGAAACGGAAATAGAAAGCGCCAGTTGAAGTTCCCCTCTCCGGTCAGGGAGTTGTAGTGCACGTCTGTCTCCTGCTTGTCGTCTTCCAAACCCTTTAACCACCTGAATGAAGACAGAGAAAGAAGTAAACACTCTGAGCACACTGTTCATGCATCAGCATTACCAAGAGTGATTGAAGTAGTTTCATTGTGGTCACGGATCACAGTTTTAAAATTATGATATAGTTAGATTCAGATGGAAATTTTCATTGAATCTGCAAGCAATAAATAGGTATCAAAGGGTCTGAAGCACTTTGAAAGAAGACTATCATTCTAAGTCAGGTTAAGGAATTGTCTTTGGTAGTTCTTGCGTAGATCTGAAGCCCCATGCAATTAAGAGGGAAAACTCAGGAAATGTGAAATGAAAGTTTAATATGAGTTTCTTCTCACCCTGGGAGACTTCTCTGTGGGGGAGGGGGCATTTCTGCACCCACTATATTACACTACATTTTATTACATTACTCCATTCCATAGAAAAGTTATCTAAACTCTCTGTGCCTTTGTTGCATCTGGAATATGGAAGCAATCACAGAATCTAGTTCATGGGAATTCTGAGGAATTACATGAGATAATATATGTCCAGAGCTTTGTGTACTCCAAATGATCCATTATGTTATTTCCTCTTAGTATTATCTGGTCTTTCTCCTCTGTGCTGAGTATAAAGTAAGCTATTATAAATACATTTTCCTCTAGTACTTTATCCATGGCTAATTAACTCTTGAGAAAATAGGTACTTTTAATTCAAACTAATTGATAATGCCATACCACTTATTTTCTGAAAGCAAATATCCCTTCCTCTACCCCAAACTACCCCAGAGCAGATAAAGATACTTCTCTTCTGAGAAGAGTGGTACCACTCAAGGTAAAGGCACAATTATTTAGATAAGGGTGCCTTTATTTAGGTAGCGAAAGTCGTTCAGTCGTGTCCGACTCTTTGCGACCCCATGGACTGTGGAGTCCATGGAATTCTCCAGGCCAGAATACTGGAGTGGGTAGCCTTTCCCTTCTCCAGGAGATCTTCCCAACCCATGGATCGAACCCAGGTTGCCCACATTACAGGCAGATTCTTTACCAGCTGAGCCACAAGGGAAGCCCAAGAATACTGGAGTGGATAGCCTATCTCTTCTCCAGCAGATCTTCCCGACCCAGGAATCAAACCGGGGTCTCCTGCATTGCAGGCAGATTCTTTACCAACTGAGTGATGAGGGAAGCCCTAAGGGTACTTTTATTTAGGTAAGAGTACCTTTATTTAGCTAAAGATGGTGCTTGGCCTGTCAAGGTATGTGTGGTATCTGTTATGAGGCAAGGGCTGAGCCAGATGCTGGGGGTGATGGGGAGCAAGCAGAGGTGATCTTTGCCTTTGTGGAGGCATGGAGGGGAGAGGATGGAGGGAAATGAGTGGGGTGGAAGAAGTCACCAGTGAGGGATATGCAAAGGCCCTATGGAAGAAGAAGTTAGGACACATTCTAAGACAGGGAGAGAAGCTCAGTGTGACTAGAGAAGGCAAGGGGGAGAACTGATCCAGTGAGATGATAGGTAGCAGCTCATTATATGTGATATTTTAGGACTTATGAGAGACTTTAGATCTTTGTCCAGAGAAAATAGGATGTCATTAACGTGTTTTAAGTACAGGACCGATGTGATCAGATTGTGATTTTAAAAGATAACTCATTTTTCAATGTGGAAAACAGATTATTGGAGGTAAGACTGAGTATGGAGAGACCAATTCAGATAGTATTGACCCCAGCAAGAAATGATGGAGGGAAAGATGGTGACGGAGCTTTCCTGGTGGCTCAGTGGTAAAGAATCTGCCTGCCAAAGCAGGAGGTGTGGGTTCGATTCCTGGTCCAGGAAGATCTCACATGCCTTGGAGCAGTCAAGCCTGTGCTCTGGAGCCCGGGAACCACATTTACTGCAGCCCACAGGTCCTAGAGCCTGTGCTGTGCAACAAGAGAAGCCGCAACAACGAGAAGCCCATGCATTGCAACCAAGTAGCCCTGGCTTGCCGCAACTAGAGAAAAACCCACACAGCAATGAAGACCCAGCACAGCCAAAGATTAATAAATACATAAAATTATTTTTTAAAAAAGATGATGATGATGTGGTGACGATGAAGAGAATAGATACTGCTGACAGCTATTTGGGACCTAAAATGAATAAGACTTAATGGCATACCAGAAATGAGAGTGTCAATGAGCAAGATGGCTTCTTATTGGGGGAAGACAAGGAGATAAAACTGAAAAGAATTTACTGTTTCTGAGATGAGTTTTACCTGAGGGCATATTTTTTGTTGTTGTTAAAAAATTGGTACACTTTATTACAATAGTATTTATGCTTTATTGTTTGCATTTGAGAGTATACTGAATATTTTGTTTGAAAATAAGTAGTTTATCGAGAAGACTTTGGATGAGAAGCTATCTATAGTTATTATTATAGATAACTTCTATATGTTATTATGATTATTATTCTATTTTTATTTTTTAAATCATAGGATACCTTAGGTTATGCAATATTTATTTTGAAAACCTCTAAGTAATTTCTTAACTTCTTCAGAGTTTGTGGAGAGAAAAATTATTGTTTCTTTGAAATTTTTCTGCTAAAAGAACCACAAATTTTTTTCTTATTTTTTAAATTGGAGTGTAATTGCTTTACAATGTTGTATTAGTTTCTGCTGTACAACCAAGTGAATCAGCTATGTATCCCCTCCCTCTTGATTCGGGTACATGTTTAAGTCATACTGTTTCTGATTCTCTACCACCTCCTCTCCCTCCCTGACTAGGGGCTAAGGGAAACCTGAAAAGGCATTTGTGTCCTAGTCAAGATGTAAGAGAGAGATACAAATTATTTAGCTTCCTAGGTCCTAGGTGGGTAAATTTTTTTTTTTATCAAACTAGCAAATGAAAAGGTAATAAATTTCAACTTTTGTGTTAGGCTGTGGCTCAGCTGGTGAAGAATCCACCTGCAATGTGGGAGACCTGGATTTGATCCCTGGGTTGGGAAGATTCCCCTGGAGAAGGAAACAGCTACCCACTCCAGTATGCTGGCCTGGAGTATTCCTTGGACTGTGTAGTCCATGGGCGTTGCAAAGAATCAGACACAATTGAGCAATCTTTGCTAAACTGTGGGCTTCCCGGGTGGTGCTAGTGGTAAAGAACCTGAGACATAAGAGACTCAGGTTTGATCCCTGAATTGGGAAGATCTCTGGAGGAGGGAATGGCAACCCATTTCAGTATTCTTGCCTAGAGAATCCCACGGAAAGAGGAGCCTGGTGGACTGCAGTCCATAGGGTCACAAAGAGTCAGACACACCTGATGCAATTCAGCATGCATGCTTATACTCTTAACACTTAATCTTTCATCAATAGCACTATAGCTCACTACCTCCTGCTGGGGTAAATGTATTTTGAACGTCATTCAAAAAGTTTAGGCATTCAACATTTAACAGGAAGAGACATTTATATAAACAAATTTTTCTCACAAAAATATTTCATGAGATAATCATTCTTAGTAAAATGACCAAATATTTGACAAAGAAAGTGACCTTTCTGACAAGGTGAGTAAGAAAGCCTCCTTTTGTGAGGTGTGGGTGGAGTGCCTTCATGAGGCATAGTTTAGTTGGGGGTTAAAGGGTGAACAGAAGGAAAGGGTGGATGGAGTTTGCTGGTGATCTTACCCTTTAACATAAATATCACTCGATTTTTGCCCTGTGAAGATATTCTCATCCTCCAAAATGACATCTTCTGTGTTCCAGATGGTTACTCTCAGTTCATACCTGGGATAAGGGAAGGGAGACGTAGGTTGAAGACCCTGGAGGTTGAGTCGATTGGTGTCTATGTGATTCTGGTATTGCTTTTGAGTCTATAAGCTTCCTCGACTTTACCAAGTTCAAAATATTAAGACTTAAGGTCTTCGTTCCATCAAAACCAAGTGTCCCAGCTGGAATCATCAAGAATATGAATTTCTCTGAGCAGATCCCCCTTCCATTAACCAACATTTTTCAGAAAGTGGAAGAATGTTGACACACAGGGCTCTTACCATAAAACAGGGGCCACTATTTCCATCCCCATTGCTACTATTACCACCACCACTCAGCTCCTGATGTAACTGACCAGGTGGAAAGTCAGGCATGATTATCAGGTGTCAGCTGATCGATGTAATGTGTCAGACACCAGGTCTTTTAGTCTGCCACCACGGTCTCTTTCCTTGAAGATGAGGTTGCAACTACTTACCCTTTGGGTTTCCTTGGAGAAATGTCAACAGGAGGTCCAGGCTGAGGCATATCTTCAGGAAACATATCCACCCACATCTGCAGACGGCCCTTGTTAAGAAAAGAAGACTCTAGCTTTTTGGGGGAAAGTGTGGTTACCACATGGACACTGACCACTCACAGTTTTAACAGATCCCTTTACTAGGGTTGAGTCTCTGGTGGCTCAGATGGTAAAGAATCCGCCTGCAATGCAGGAAACGTAAGAGACTTGGGTTCGATCCCTGGATGAGGAAGATACCCTGGAGAAGGGAATGGCAACCCACTCCAGTATCTGTGTCTGGAGAATTACATGAACAGAGGATCTTGGTGTGCTACAGTCCATGGGGTTGCAAAGAGTCAGACATGACTGACATACTAACACTTTCACTTTACTAGGAATAGTTATTAGGTAAATATAATATAATAATATTATCCATACTGTATTTAGAATATTTGTTGACAAAGACAGAACTTACATTTTTATTAAAAATTTGAGCATATATCAAGAGAAGGGCAAACCTTATTGAGCACCTACTATGTGGTAGAGGCAGCCCTGTGCAATTGAAAGCATTGTCTCATTAATGCCTCCAATATCTCCACTAGGCAGAAATTCCTACTTGGCAGATGAGAAATGTCTTGCACATATTTACACAGGCAATATATAGCAGAGCCTGGATTCAAATCTTATCTGCTGACTCTATAGCGACCTGGCTTTTCTTACCAACCCCTAAGGATTACAGAGATTCTACTATCTGTCAGAAGTATCATGCTTCATTGCCTCCAATGTACCTTAACATCCACCAGCTCCACCAATGCTCACCCTAGCCATAAGAAAGTAAGGTTCAGAGAAGTCAAAGAAATTATCCAAAGTCCTGTGGCTAATTAGTGATAGAATAGGACCTTCCATCCATTGCTCCGGACTCCATACACCAAAATGTACCATTTCAAGGGATTTGAAGGCCCAGGTGGGAAGAAGGTCCAGTGGATTCTGTGTTCAGCTCTGTTGCATGTACTCTAAGTGCTCTGTCAGCACAGGCAAAAAGGTGAGTGATCAGCAAAGGCTGGGATGGTCAGGGAAAATTTTATATGAAGTAAGTGGGGCTGTCAACAGAGTGGGGAGGATTCGTAGGATTTGGGTGAAAGAGGAGCTTTGGCTAGGGGGACAAAAAGAGGATTTCCAGAGGAAGGGACAATGTAAGCAAAGAGCTAGCATTTGGGAAGTGATGAACCAATTCTGGGCTTCCCTGATAGCTCAGTTGGTAAAGAATCCACCTGCAATGCAGGAGACCCTGGTTCGATTCCTGGGTCGGGAAGATCCACGGAGAAGAGATAGGCTACCCACTCCAATTCAATGAAGGATTATATTCCTAGGGTCTCTAAAGAGACATTATGTGCTCAGTGGCTCAGCTGTGTCTGACTCTTCACAACCCTTTGGACTGTAGCCCACCAGGCTCCTCTGTCCATGGACTTTTCCAGGCAACAGACATTAACATTCACCTTTAACCAAGAAGCCACATCTGACAGGCAAAATGAGGGATGCTGCTGCTGCTGCTGCTAAGTCGTGTCCGACTCTGTGCGACCCCAGAGACAGCAGCCCACCAGGCTCCCCTGTCCCTGGGATTCTCCGGGCAAGAACACTGGAGTAGGCTGCCATTTCCTTCTCCAGTGCATGAAAGTGAAAAGTGAAAGTGAAGTCACTTAGTCGTGTCCGACTCGTAGCGACCCCACAGACTGCAGCCCACCAGGCTCTTCCGTCCATGAGCTTTGCCAGGCAAGAGTACTGGAGTGGGTTGCCATTGCCTTCTCCGAAAATGAGGGATGCCAGTAACCAAAAGATTTCAAAGATCTTGGAGTAAATCTTGAGAAATAACCATAAGCTTCTACAGTTGATAAAAGTGCATTCTTTCCAGATACTCCCACACATGCTAGTGTGATCAGCAAAGGCTGGGATGGTCAGGGAAAATTTTATATGAAGTAAGTGGGGCTGTCAACAGAGTGGGGAGGATTCGTAGGATTTGGGTGAAGGAGGAGCTTTGGCTAGGGGAACCTAGTGAGACTAGGTTTATATTCCACCATGCCTGGGATAGCAGGGAGGGCCTTCCTGCCCCATTATAGTCAAGCTCACTTGCTTTGCCCAGACAACACAGTGAGTGAATTCAGAGCTGGGACAGAACTAGGGACTCAAGCTGTCTGGGTTAAATCCCAGCTCTGTGTTGTGCTGTTCTTAGTTGCTCAGTCATGACCAACTCTTTGGAACTCCATGGACTGTAGCCTGCCAGCCTCCTCTGTCCATGGGGATTCTCCAGGCAAGAATACTGGAGTGGGTTGCCATGCCCTCCTCAAGGGGATCTTCCCAACCCAGGGATTGAATCTAGGTCTCCTCCACTGTAGGTGAATTCTTTACCATCTGATCCACCAGGGAAGCCCAAGGACACTGGAGTAGGTAGCTTATCCCTTCTCCAGGGGATCTTCCCAACCCAGGAATTAAATGGGGGTCTCCTGCATTGCAGGCAGATTGTTTACCAGCTGAGTAACTTTGTGCAAGTTACTTAAACTCTCCTAACCACAATTTCTTAAAAGTAAGGATCATAATAATTTCATCTGAGGCTATATTAAGAAATAAGGCTTAGGTGATCCCTACACCTCTGTTTGTCCAGGAAAACCCTGGTGTGGGCCCTTTGTAGCAGCTTAATTATTAATAATGCCCTCTTTTATTCTCAAAATGGCCATAATATGGATAAATATATCCTTGGTTATCCCTTATCTTCATAAGGGGTCTAGGACATTAAAAGTTTCTTAATAAAGGTATTTTATTTTCCCTTCCAACTCATAACAGATCTCTAGTTATCTTCCACACAGCTTGTTTTTGCTAATTCTTCAACGTAAGCCTCCATCTATTGCCCCTCTGGGAAAACTAGTGGGCTGTGTGGTTACTGATAGATTTTGGACAAGTTCTTGGGTACATCAAATGGGTTTTGAACTTTCTTAAATGCCAATATTCTTCTGAAAGAATTTGATTACTCAAATCATAAAAAGGAAAGAGCAATAAATCCAACTCTGATTTTAGGGCAGAGTTTCTCAATCTTAGCCTTCACTTGGGGCTGAATAATTCTTTCTTGTGGGGGCTGCCTGGTGCAAAATAGGGTCAAAATAGGATGTTTAGCAGCATCTCTGACCTCTTCCCACTAGAAGCCAGTAGCACCCTCACCCACTTGAGACAACCAAAAATATCAATATTTCAGACATTGCTAAATGTCAGGCTAGGAGGGAGAAAAATTGTCCCTGGTTGGGAACCATTACTATATGGCACAAACAAGATTAACTTTTAGGGCAAAAGTCTCATTTGTTGGGGATGAACATTTCTTGGCCACTACCTGCTCCATTCCAGGCTTATCCTTGTGGTACAGTGGCCGTGTTTCTATGTGCTCAGGAACCAGCTTACACCCAACCTCTGGAATATCCTCCCAAGAGTGTAAAACTCTGAGGGCCAAGTGCTCATACGACTCCACCGTCTCATCTGCATGGAAGAGAGAAAAATAAAGGGACTTGTCAGATGCATGTTCCTGTAAGGGGACAGTGATGAACTGTCAGATACATTTTCAAACACTCCCTTAAGGAGTTTGAAAGGTTTGTTTAAACATACAAGTAGAGAGAAAATATACAGGTAGAGAGAAGAGATAGCAAAAAAGAAATAGGACAAATAAAATGGAAAGAGGTGGGAGTAGAGTGGTGGGAGGGGGAAAGAGGGTGAAAGTTAAGAGAGTGAATCTATCTATGAAATAGACTCAGAGACTTAAAGATCAGGCTTGTGGTTGCCAAGGGGAAGAGGGCTAAGGGGGATGGACCGGGAGTTTGGGTTTGGTAGATGCAAGCCTGTTTAGAATAGGTCCTACTGTATAACACAAGGGACTATAGCCAGTCTTCTGGGATAAATTATAATGAAAAAGAATATTCTTAAAATGTGTATATGTGTATAACTGAGGAAAGACTTTGCTGTATAGCAGAGACCTGGCTTTTCTTACCAACTTTGCTATATAGCAGAGACTGGCACAATGCTGTAAATTAACTATACATCAATTAAAAAGATAAATTAATTAAGAAAAAAGTTAAGAGATTGGGAAATGAGATTGGGTTGACCAGAGGACTCAGAGCACAGTCAGGGTCTTGGAGTACAGGACTCCCTTCACCCGTTGAATCAGACTCCTTCAGTCTGTGAATCACAAACTTGGCTTCAAGGGACAAGAGAGGGTACTTTTTCTGGAGACATAAAGCTATTTGCTAACACTATGGTGGGAGAGGGCCCAGGGGGTCAGAGTGCCCCCAAATGAGGTGGTGAAATAAACATAATATGTGCTCATTGATGTCTTATGACTCTTCTCATTATTGCTTGAGATCTCTCACTCCTACCAACACCTACTCAGGGAAAAGATTCTCTGATGTATCATTTTATTTTTAAAAAAGGTAACTCATGATAAAAACTATTGGTAGAAAAAACACTTGCCAAATAAGACAAAAATTGTTGAAAGAATAAAATCTTCTTGACAAACTTTAGAATGGCCAAATTTGACATAGGAAAGTTGAACCTGGTTTAAGCAAAGAAATAAAAAGCTACCAAGAGAATCTTCCAACAGCAGTAATTATAGTCAGTAAAAGTCGATAGGGATGAACAAGTAATTGATGAATTAAATCTTTGTCATAAAGTTTAATCAGTCAAGAACTGATCTTGATGAACATAATTTCAGGTTTTTGGTGGGCAAATAAATTGTTTAATCATGAAATGCAGAATAGTGACCAAGGGACTAAATTGGCTTAATAGAGTATATGGTGAAAAAGTATTTTTCTCACAGAAATTAATCTATATCATTAATACACTAAATGTCAATAACTCTGCATGACAAAAACCTCTTAGAATTTCTTGGAGCCAAAACAAGGTAAAAAAGAAATCTTAAAAAGAAATCATTAAAGTGGTGGGATCAACAGAGTGTCAAAACATCCTATAGCATGTACATTGGAGAAGGAAATGGCAACCCACTCCACTGTTCTTGCCTAGAGAATCCTGTGGACAGAGGAGCCTGGTGGGCTGCTATCCATGCGGTTGCAGTCGGACACGACTGAAGTGACTTAGCATGCATGCATGCACTGGAGAAGGAAATGGCAACCCACTCCAGTTCTTGCCTGGAGAATCCCAGGGACAGAGAAGCCTGGTGGGCTGCCGTCTGTGGGGTCACACAGAGTCGGACACGACTGAAGCAACTTAGCAGCAGCAGCAGCAGCATGTACATAATTTGGCTTTTTGCATCAGAAGCACTGCACCATATATAGGTAATCTTTAAGCATCAGATGGATAGGTGTGATAGTACAGGAATGGTTTTATATCCTTAAAGGGTTTTTTTTTTCTCATCCTAAATTTATGAAAGGGTTTCCGGGGTCCTCCTGATATGTTCTATGTTGCTCATATGGAAAAATCTATTTCTTGGTGTTGGAAAAGGAGAGTTGTTGGTGTAACGCTTATGGGGGCGATTTGAGTTGTGTCCAAGTATTTATTCTACATAATATTCATTTTAAGGTATTGTCTATCTTCTGACACAACAATTCTGCTTCTCTGATATGTACTGTAGACTCATCAGAAATATGCAAAAATATGTGTAAGGAGGTTCATGCAAGCATTAAGTGACACCATAAAAATGGACAAAGGAAATGTCACAGCCATAAAATAGAAGATAATCAAAGATAGTTTCAAAGAACAAAGGAGAATTGTCATAATCTATTGGAAGTAGAAAAGGCAGAGTACAAAACTCTCTCTCTCTCTCTCTCTCTATATATATATATATATATATATGGTATATTAACGTACCATATATATAGCATATTTAAAATTATGTAAAAATGAGGCATATTGCATGCACACACACACACCCACACACACTGTGAAGAAATATACCACCATGCATCATCATTATCTCTGAATTTGGGGATCACAAGTGATCTCCATCCTCCTCAGTACTTTTCCACGCATTAACTTTACAGTAGATGACCATTGCCTTCAGTCATCAATACCACTGAAAGTAGGCTTTTCAAAAGAACCACTTCAGCAGGATACATCATGGGGAGTTACCCGTGTCCTCCTCGGTAAAGGTTGTTTTTCCAGAAAAGACCTGGTTTCCTATCTGTATTTGCCCAGGGCGGAAGTAGGGACCATCCAGCTTGCTGTCTTTGCAGAGCTTGGCAAGGATTTCGGTAGGTTTGGATGTGTCTCGCCAGGCATTGTATCCTTCTCTGAAAAGTGGACAAAGGACAGAGGGTGAGGTCTGGGCTTTTTCAGGAGCCGCCCCCCAAGATGTCTGTGAAAGGACCACCTAAGTATGACCTGTGTGCTGTCCTTTAGCTTTAACTTGACATTCTACATGCTTGGGGCTAGTGGTTTTGTTTTTGTTTATTTTGCTTTCTCTCTTTTCTGGTCAATACCTCTGCATATGTGTGCTTGTATGAAAGGCAGAACTTTGGAATAGCTAGATAGAACATTTCTTTTCAGGTAGTTTCATATATATTTTTTAAAACAAATGCATCCGTTAAAAAACTGAAGTGAAATTCACATAACAAAATTGGCTATTAAAAGTTGACCAATTTGGTGGGATTTAGTATATTCATGGAGAAGGCAATGGCAACTCACTCCAGTATTCTTGCCTGGAAAATCCCATGGACAGAGGAGCCCCTTAGGCTGCAGTCCCTGGGGTTGCAGCGCGTCAGACACGACTGAGCGGCTTCGTTTTCACTTTTCACTTTCATGCATTGGAGAAGGAAATGGCAACCCATTCCAGTGTTCTTGCCTGGAGAATCCCAGGGATGGGGGAGCCTGGTGGGCTGCCGTCTCTGGGGTCGCACAGAGTCGGACACGACTGAAGCAACGCAGCAGCAGCAGTAGTATATTCATAATGTTGTGCAACCGCTACCTCTATCTAGTGCCAAAAAATTTTTTTATCACTACAAAAGAAAACTTGCTACCCTTTTAGCAGTCACTCCTCATTCCCTGTGCCCAGGCTAGCCTTTGGCAATCAGCAATGTGCTCTCTGTCTCTATGGATTTCTTTGCAGGTAGTTTTGGTTTAGTTTGTCCTGTCACTAGCAGGATAGCTATTTGGCTGCTACTTCTAAGAAAGTCAAGCTCATTCTTCTAGTTTCTCTGCTTCTTTCCTCCCTTCTCCTCCTCTTCCAAAATCATACTGTAGACTTACATCCCGGCAGGAAGTCTTGATGTGCCATTTCTCTATTCAGTCATTTCCTAGTGGTGAGTTTCCAGATCTTTCCAACCCCTTCTTTCCTTAAAAACAAGCTATTTGGTTCAAAAAAAATCATTAACTTGCAATGAGATGCTCCCTAGGAACCATGATTGAGATAAGCTTGGATTTCTCTGCTCCCTGGGATGCGGGATTCATCAGAATTTAATCCATTTAAACATTGAAAAAAACCAAAACATGGCTGTAAAACAGTTTTACTACCTTGGTTCAGAAATATGAAGATCCTGAAAAAGATTCCAAGCCAGGCCCATACATAGACCTTCCCAGAAATAGGTGTTCTTGTCTATTTTTAAGACTTCAGTGAACAACTTACCTGACTAAACTATTTTGATACCTGGTAATTCCACTGTCAGGAAGTTCATCTGAACAGAAGACACACTACGTTTATGTGTGGTTTCCTTTACTGACTTCACAGTGCACACAGCTAATCATTCTCTGAATGGTACCCTCTCAGGTACTTGAGAATGATATAAATACCCCAGAAGGCTTCTACATTCACTGAAGTCCTCAGACTGAAATGGCATGCTCGGCTCAGAGAACAGGCCAGCACTAGGGACTTGTCTGAAAATCATTCCGTGGAGGAAATAGATGCTTTGGACTATGTTAATGAGAGTCTAAATTGGTCCACCCCTTCTGGAGAGACATCTAGATGTTATTATTAAAAGTTTTAAAAGTGTGCATTCCTTTCAATGGAATAAATCCATGCCTATGGGTGAACACTGAATGAATTATCAGAAAGGTTTGCAATGGCTTTGTATGGTAATGCTCATAGCAGCAATATTTCTAATAGAATAAGGAAGAAAAATGTAAATGCCCTGAAATTCAAGAAGGGAAACTGGTTATATAATTGTACAATAAATTTATATAAGGGAATACCAGAGAACTGTTAAAATAATGATTCTGAAGAATATTTAATATCATAGAATGCTTATGATATAACATATAAATGTAACAAGAAGCTTAGGAAATTGCATGGTTAGTATGAGTCCAACTCTGGGAGGAAATAACATAGAAAAAGAGCTTCTCTGATGTCTCAATGGGTAAAGAATCTGCTCGCAAGGCAGGAGACAGGATACACAGGTTCGATCTCTGGATTGGAAAGATACCCTGGAGGAGGAGCGCATGGCAACCCACTCCAGTATTCTTGCCTGGAGAATCCCATGGACTCAGGAGCCTGGTGGGCTACAGCCCAAAGGGTCACAAAGAGTCAGACACAACTGAGCAACTATACACGCATGCAGCATAGAAAAAATACTGAAAGGAAATACATACACATTTTTAATATAAGTTTTATCTGTGAGTGAAATAATTTGAGCATCATTTTGTACTTTCTGTATTTCCTAAATTTTCTACAAGGAATATATGTTACTTTATATTCAAAAATATTTCTAAAATTACAACATGGAAGCCTAATGGATGTTTTTATATAGCTGATATTTATAAGAATTTTCTCTTAAGATATCAAATAAGCCATACTTTAAAAAAGAGTAAACTCTGGGAGTTGGTGATGGACAGGGAGACCTGGCATGCTCTGGTTCGTGGGGTTGCAAAGAGTCGGATACGAGTGAGCAACTGAAATGAACTGAACTGAAAAAAAGAAATCTAGTATACATTCTAAAATTAAGCAGAGCTCAAAAACCTTTTTAAAGAGAGAGACTTGGATCCACTTCTCCCTCATGTGTTAAGATGGGAATAACACCTCAATGGGTTTTGAGGAAAACTGAATTAGATATACCATGTGAAGTATGTGGTATATTTTAAGTACTTGTGAGTGTTGGTTGTAATTAACTAGGATATTGGCATTTGTGTTATGAAAATCATACTTCTAGCATCATTCCCCACTGAGAACTCAGTCCACCAGGTCCAGCTAATCAACTGAACAAACACAATTCAACTCTTGACTTGAAGAATCTGCCCTGGGTTCCAAATCAGTGTTGCCTCCTCGGCCCCAAATACCCTCAAGGGCAGTGAGCAGTTTCCATGTCAGCTGTGAGCCCTGCTGACATGGAGCCCATCTGACATATTAAAACTGAGTCTTAGGTGGTCTTCCCAGCGCCTGGGCTGCAGCCTCAGGACACCAACAATGACTCCACAGGAGGAAGAACTTACATCTCGTACTGACTCTGCAAGCCACAGATGGCTCGGTGTTTGCTGTAGAACCGGTTCTCAAGGTCAATCCTGGTCTCACCAATGAGGTCGTCCGTCCCAATCAAGTCATGGTCGTAGATCAGCACAGAGAGCAAGGACTCCTTTGGGAACGTGGCCTGGATCTCAAATGACCTGCCATCAAAGCAGAGGCTTTAGGAATCAACAGCATTTGGTGCTGCAGAGAACTTTTTCCTGTTTCACTTTTAGCTTGCCTACAGTCCATTGTTATTCACTCACTAAGTCGTGTCCAACTCTTTGTGACTCCATGGACTGCTGTCCAGGCTCCCCTGTCCCTCACTATCTCCTGGAGCCTGCTCAAACTCATATCCATTGAGTCAGGGATGCTATCCAACCATCTCATCCTCTGCTGCCCCCTTCTCCTCTTGCCTTCAATCTTTCCCAGCATCAGGGTCTTTTCCAATGTGCTGGCTCTTTGCATCAAGTGGTTAAGTATTGGCCTACAGTCCATAGGAACTCACTAAACACTGAGCAACACAATTACTACTTAATGGATATTTATGTAGTTTAATTTTTCATTGAGATGCAAACAATTTCCAACCCTTTGGTCAATTTCCAGTACCCAATCATCTACTCTCTCATGGATCACATCTTATAGTCTCAACTAGGGTGACAGCAAGAGGAAGAACAAAGTCCTTAGATTTTGGTCTCAAACAGGACTGATTTCTAATCTTGATTTTGAATCAGCTACTTCCTGGTTATAAAACACTGGGAAAGTTATTTCAACTCTTTTGGCCTCTTTACATGTACACGAAGATAAATATGTCTTCTTTATAACATAGCATAGTGGTTAAATGGGATCTTGTTTATACAAAGCACAGATTTTACTTCCAGGCATTCAACTGGTGCCCAATAAATTGCCATTTCCTCTCCCCTCCATTGTTGATTCATCAGGGAATATCAGCTGGGTTTATTTGAGATGAAAATCCTATTGACGATGGAAAACCAGGAAAACATAGATGTGCAGGACTAGGATGTGTCTCTACAAGATTCTGAGCCCCTGGCGAACAGAGACCTGCCCTCCTCATCTCTGCATTGTTGGAGCCTGTACTTCAGCTGCAGAAAACAGACACAGTAAATGTTTCCTTGACTTGTGCAGGATCTCAGAAATCACCATATCCAATCTCTTCCTTTTATAGCTAAGGAAACTGAAGTCCAGAGAACACAGGGGACTGGCCTAAGATGACAGATCATGTCAAACTAAGATAAGTATCAGTTTCCTTCTCCTAATTCCATGCTCCTTCCACAATCCCACCCCAATGCAGTGTTGAGGGGAATAAGCATGATGTCGGATTTCCTGTATCAATGCGTTATCTGTTCTACTGAGCATGAGAGAAGGTAATTAAGAATTAAATTGGGAGTGTAGGCCTGCATTTTAGGCAAATGTGTTCTTAAAACACCAATGCTTCTCCAGCTGTTCTGACTCTGCTCTGGGACAACACAGGGAGGGTTGGTCTGGGAACAAAGGACAGAGAGGAGGCAGGGAGGAGAGGAGACTAGAGGGCCCGTTATTTCCCCAGTTGTCCTCAGGCCTGTCTGGGCTGTGGCCTTCAAGGTCAGGCCCACTTAGCCCAACTCTCACTCTCCAGAGTGGTAGGGAGAGCAATCACAGCATAGCCCAGAGCCAATTAACCCTCCCCAGAGAGAAAAATGCAGAGATGCTGGACAGCTCCTTGCCTGTAACTGACTGAGGCAGCCCTAGCAGGCCAGGGATACAGCTGTGCAGAAAATGAGTTCATTTCTTCCACCTGAAGACACAGTATTGCCTCCCTGGGTTTCCAAGATTTGGATTTGAAGCTGTAATGGATATTCTAGAGGCATCTCACCAGAAAGGCCCCAGCCACCTCTGAGCTTGGCCATCACCAAGCTGCTGCCACCAAGGAAAGACTTATTAAGTGTTTAACTGCCCCTGGCAACCATGACAGAGGACAGAGGGCTCAAATGTTCTGATCCGTCTTTCAGGATGGTGTGCTGTGCGCTCACTGGTTCACCTCTCCTGAATTTTCATTAGTGCTGTCCTTAGGAAAACTACCAAAGCAGCTTGCCGTGATTGGATCTCCAGTCACTCGGTGGGGAGTGGGTGGGTGGGGAATTAGACTTATACGAATGTGGATGTCAATGTGATACAACCTCTAGATACAATGTTGGTGTGAGAAAAGAGAATGCATCATGAAATGGGTAAAACCTGAGCCTTATAGAAACATTCAGAACTGTGAACCTTCAGAGAAAGGATGTCCCTTTGTTTCTTTGTCCCATTGTTCTTTATTCCTTCTTTTTTGATTCATATGTTCATTTGACATTTATGAGACATCATAATAGGTGTGATGTGTTTCAGGAGCTGTGGTTATTAAGAAAATGAGGAACCGCCAACTCTTTAGACATGTACCCCCTCAGGATAATGGGGTCCCCTGAAATCCCACTGAAAAATGACTGAAGGATTGTTTGCCCATTATTTATTCATTTGTTTATTCTATAATTCTACAGATACTCAAAGAGCATCTGCTCTAGGCCATGCCCAGTCCAAGATACTAGGGTTACAGCACTGAACAGACTTGAACGAGTCCCCACTGGAATGGGGCTCACATTCTAGTGGGGAGATGGGAAACAACCATAAACACATAATAAACGCACCAATTCATGCTAGAGGTTATGAAGAAAACTAAGGCAGGTCAGGGCCAGGGCATCAGGGGAGGAGCCTGCGACATCCTCTTATAAAGGGCTCAAAGAGGGGTTCCCCAGACCCCAGGCCAGGCACAAGAGCCCTCCATGGTCCCTCCTGGAACTTTGGAAGACTGAGCCAGCAGTATCTTTCCCTGAGTAACAATTAAATACACATCCAAGAAAGCATCCACACCTGGAGGGCTTCTGGAAGAGGCTCTGAAATGCCAGAGGTAGGAAGGAATATCCCATCAGCCTCTCCTTTGTTTACCACGGCCATAAATGGAGGTTATACAACCAGTCTAATTCATGGCACTGTGGTGAGAGCAGCTCATAAAAAGTGACTACAAAGCACTTGGCAAAATGAAGTGCTGGTTGCATAAACGGCAGGTAATGATAAAGGTCATCTCCGGATCAGGGAAGCAAGGGTACATTTCCTTAGCACATCGTTTTAATCATTCTCTTTAATCTGAACAAGCAAGATCATTTATTGTCTTATTTCCTGGGGAGCAATAAGATGTAAGAGGCTAGTTCTGATCAAATGTTAAAAGTTCCAAAGCGACCACAATTGTGTAAATGAATTTAAATGAGGTGGATAGAGATTTCATCCCATGGTCCTTGGGGCTCTGGGAAAAAAGGAATTAGATACACTTAAGATGTGTACTTGCTAAAATGATTATCAAGGTGAAGAGGAAGGAAGCCAATGCGTTCTGAGTAGCTACTATGCAATGTCATAGACAATGCTGGGTGCTTGTCATACTTAATCTTCTAAAGGCGTATGAGGGTCGATTTTCACTGTTATTGCTCTACAGATCAGAGAGGTTAAGCCATCTGTATGATGTGGCAAAGTGAAACCCGGGTGTGCTTGACTCCAGACTTAATGGCAGTCAGGCTCACAAACACAACCCTTTCAGAAGATAAATGGTGTGATGGGGTTGCTGAAGGGCTGCCCTCGTGGCTCTGCTGGTAAAGATTCCGCCGGCCATGTGGGAGACTTGGGTTCGATCCCTGGGTTGGGAAGATACCCTGGAGAAAGGAAAGACTACCCACTCCAGTATTCTGGCCTGGAGGAGGGTTGCTGAGAACTGGAGAATCCCTGGCTCACCTAAACATACACAAATGGAATGCCTTGTAAACACTTCGCAGGAAAACTGGGGGTGCAGTTCAACTTTTTGCCTGCAGTGTGCTGCATGCTACATCACTTCAGTCCTGTCCGGCTCTTTGCCACCCTATGGACCATGGCCCACCAGGCTCCTCTGTCCATGGGATTCTCCAGGCAAGAACAGTGGAGTGGGCTCCCTTGCCCTCCTCCAGAGGATCTTCCCAACCCAGGGACTGAACCCATGTCTCTTACGTGTATCTCATCTGCAGGTAGGATCTTTACCACTAGCGCCACCAGGGAAGCCCCAATGAACTGCAAAATGATACGATGCAAAAACCCCTTTGGTAACAGACAAAGACTAAACATCTGGCCCCTTCTCTTCTACTTATGAGAGGTGTGAACCTGACCAAGTTTCTAAACTGCTCTGGGCCTTGATTATCTGGTCTGTAAAAAGGAACTCTCTTCAAGGCAGAAGGCTGAACTTGAAGACTGTTCAAGGGGCCTCTTACATTTGAGATCTGGGAAAATCATTATTGGAAACCATGGGTGTGAAGATCATGCACAACCAAATTGCTAAAGAAACCAAGGAAAGAATCCAGGCCTTCCTCATGAATATTGGCTTGATTGGCTGTTATCATGAGCAGGAGCCAGCATTTAATCTGCACTGTGTACTCAGACCCACACCACTCTCTACATACCAAGCCTACTCTCAAAGAAACACCACATGTGCAAACACAGAGAGGACAGTGCAATGACACTCAGATGGCCACTGACCTTCCAAATACTGGGTTCAGCTGTTTAGGGATGTATTTGTCCCGGTCTTTGATTTCAGTTTTGCCAAGCTTGATCACAATGTAGGGATCCGATTTGCCATCTGGATCAGCTGGACTAAGATTAAATGCCTGGAGAAGAGGAAAAAAAAAATCCTTCAGTCCAGTGGTTCTCAACACTGTGCACAGGGACCACCCGGGAATTTTAAAAAATACTGATGCCTGAATTCTATCCTAAAGAATTGATGCTTTTGAACTGTGGTGTTGGAGAGGACTCTTGAGAGTCCCTTGGACTGCAAGGAGATCCAACCAGTCCATCCTAAAGGAAATCAGTCCTGAATATTCACTGGAAGGACTGATGCTGAAGCTGAAACCTCAATACTTTGGCCAACTGATGCAAAGAACTGACTCATTTGAAAAGACCCTGATGCTGGGAAAGATTGAGGGTGGGAGGAGAAGGGGACAACAGAGGATGAGATGGTTGGAGCATCACTGACTCAATGGACATGAGTTTGAGTAAACTCTGGGAGTTGGTAATGGACAGGGAGGCCTGGCGTGATGCGATTCATGGGGTCACAAAGAATTGGACAGGACTAAGTGACTGAACTGAACTGAGTTCTATCCCCAGATATTTAATTGTTCCTGGACTTTGAGATTTTTTAGATGCTTCCTAGATGATTCGGCCTAAGATCATGGCATCTGGTCCCATCATTTCATGGGAATTAGATGGGGAAGCAGTGGAAACAGTGTCAGACTTTATTTTGGGGGGCTCCAAAATCACTGTGGATGGTGATTGCAGCCATGAAATTAAAAGACGCCTACTCCTTGGAAGGAAAGTTATGACCAACCTAGATAGCATATTCAAAAGCAGAGACATTACTTTGTCCACAAAGGTCTGTCTAGTCAAGGCTATGGTTTTTCCAGTGGTCATGTATGGATGTGAGAGTTGGACTGTGAAGAAAGATGAGTGCTGAAGAATTGATTCTTTTGAACTGTGGTGTTGGAGAAGACTCTTGAGAGTCCCTTGGACTGCAAGGAGATCCAACCAGTCCATTCTAAAGGAGATCAGCCCTGGGATTTCTTTGGAAGGAATGATGCTAAAGCTGAAACTCCAGTACTTTGGCCACCTCATGAGAAGAGTTGACTCACTGGAAAAGACTCTGATGCTGGGAGGGATTGGGGGCAGGAGGAGAAGGGGACGACAGAGGATGAGATGGCTGGATGGCATCACTGACTCGATGAACGTGAGTCTGAGTGAACTCCTGGAGTTGGTGATGGACAGGGAGGCCTGGCGTGCTGCGATTCATGGGACCACAAAGAGTCGTACACGACTAAGCAACTGAACTGAACTGAGATGATTCAGCCAAGTTTAAGAACCACTGGTTTAGCCTTTCCACTCGGCTGTTCAAAGTTTCCAGCTTTGCTCAAGTCCTGCTTTCTCTGGAGTTGTCTCCCCCAGTGGAAAGCACTGGTTGGGACAGAGTAAAGAGGAATCTGCTGGACGAGGAGGCAAAAGGCATGAATCTGAGTTCCAGTTCTAAGTAGTCATGTGATCTTGGACAAAACAAGTCATCTCTTTGAGATTCATCTGTAAAATTGTGGGCTAGACATAAAAGCTTCTCCTAAAACCAGTTGGTTTTGAAATGCATGAGCCCGTCAGTCTTGCATTGAGCGCTGGTCAGCTAAGTAACAATCCATTTCCATCGGGGAGGACCAGGGTAGGGAGATGGTGAGGAAAGATATGGAAAAGATGGAGAAAGCGTGGAGTTGAGAGCTGGATAAGAAACAGTCTTATTTTTAGGATTCTGTCCTACAGACAGAAAGGCATAAGCACATAAAGCTATAATTTCAAGGTTGTTCATTAGAATTGTTTAATAACTAAAAATAATGAACAACTTATACGTCAATTACTTAGGAAGAAACTCAATTCAAAATTGGCCCTTCCCCATTTTCACATCACCAAATTTATTTTTGTTGAAGTATAGTTGATTACATCACCAATTTTAATTCTTTATGTGGCAGTTAATCTCTAACATTTATCTTGCTTATTTATCTGTCTGTGGTTATTTTTATACCCTCCTAATCCTCATATCATCTCCAACTAGTTATTATCTCCATGAAAGCAAGACTACTATCTGTCTTGTTCATTACATTATCTCCAGGACTTAAGATAGGGTCTTCCCAATTTTGATGAGTGAATGAATGAATGGATACTATGTTAATTCAGTAAAACACTAGGTGGTTACTAAGAGAAATGAAAAAGACCTGATGAAGTGATCTAGAAAAATGTCCAAGGTACTTTACTAACAAAAGAAAGAAAATAGAAGATCAACATGTAATGCATGAAGTGGGACTCCATTAAATATATACCTGGATGTAGTTGTAGACAAGCGTAAATAGACAGAGATGTGTTTCCATAAAAAGAGTATATATGCGTAAGAAGGGTAAGCTATTTCTGAGGATGGAATTGCAGAATTGAGGGGATTTGATTTCTTTCTCCATGCAACTTTTAAGTAGTGTAATTTTTACTTCTTTGGTATTTTTATTAAATTAAGAAATTTCAAGGTTTCAATTATTTAATTAAATCAGTGTGAGAAAGCAAATCACACATAATCACTGTTACTAGAAATGTCAAGGAAAAACATTGGCTGCCTATCCTATGCCCTGAAACTCAGGGCTGACAGTCTCTGACTCTTCATTTGTTCAAGACCTGCCTGTGCTCCAGTTTCAGTCCCAGTCCTCCTTCCTCCATGCTGTTTCCTGAGCAGGAACCTGATGTGGGTTCTAGAGGGTGCCTGTATGTAAATATAGATATATGCATACACATATACATGTACGTATGTATACATATAAAAGTGTGCATCTAAAAGTGGTAGTTAGTTAGTGCAGGTATTTGCTAAATGAATACACAAATCATAATCCTTCTCTAGTCTCTGTGGTCCAAGAGATCTCTCCCTCTCCTTCGTCCTATACAGAGCCTATGTTCTATCTGATTCATGAAAAAGATGGCAGGGTTTCCTGTAGGGAGAAGAAATAGGTGTGGGCAGTAAGGTTTGAAAATGCTGTTGAAGAATCAAGCTGTTAAATCAGTTTCTTTGCTTCTGGAATTCTCAGAGCATTCAGCATGCTTATGAGCTTTATGTATCTCAGGGGTTGGACAAGGGAAATGAATTATTATTGCACAATATTTCCTCAAATTTATTGGAACACATGGTCTATTTCCTGAGGAATGCACATTAATTATCTCTCCCAAGACATGAATGATCTCTTGAACAAAATTTTGAGATTTATCTAAATTCTCCTGTGGCTGAGTATTTAATATAGACCACTAGCATTGCCAGTAACACTCTACAAGTACTTATCATCTTTCCAACTAGACCGTGACTTCCTTGAAGGCAAGGACTGTTTTGTTTTTTTTTCCCCATCACAACATCCTTAGTGATTAGAACATGCCTTGCACACGGTGGTCAGGATGACGATGGCAGTGCTACTAATAATGAGGGAAACATGAGAACTTCATGATGGAAAGTGGACATTTCATTCTACCTTAGCAATAAAGAATAATTCATCTTTGCTTTATGTTTCATTTCAGTTTCTTAAAAATATTTTATGCAATGTAAGCAAAAAGTTAATACACAATAAGATGGCTATAAATCAACTCCAAGGTCAGGAGATCAATACAAATGCATGAACCATGAAAGCTGAGCACATGGTCACTTTGATCAAGCACCAGATTTGGCCCCAAGCTTCCTGGCAATCAGGCTAAGAAGTCTCACAATGAAAGATCAGTGCCCTCACTGTCAGAAAGGAAGCCTAGGGCAGATAGTAGTTTTCTTGGAAATATACTGGAAATGAAATGTCTGACTGCAGCAGAGCAGAGGCATAGTTGGGTGGGAGCGGGAGGCTTGAGCAGCGGTGGCTGCCCTGTTCTGCCCTGGTTCTCTTCACTGCTGACTTGCCTGGGAGCTTCCTGCTTCAATGCCACTTGGTTCTCTGCTCAGCTAGCAGCCAACCACAGAGAGCAAACAGAGCTACACGGAGTGGTCCTGGCAGCTAGGGAATATTTTCGCTGAGTGACCCAGCAAATGTCCATGTTACCAAGCAAACTCTATTGTTCTTTAGCCGCTAAGTCACATCCACCAGGCTCCTCTGTCCATGGGATTTCCCAGGCAAGAATACCAGAGTAGGTTGCCAGTTCCTTCTCCAGCGGATTTTCCCAACCCAGGGATCGAACCCATGTCATCTGCATTGCAGGCAGATCCTTTACCTGTTAAGCCATCAGGGAAGCCCAACCAAACTTTATACCCCTTATTAAGGACTGCATTATGTTTTCTCAAAATTCCTGTGTCGAAGCTATAACCCCCAATGTGGTTGTATTTGGAGACAGGGCTTTTAGGGAGCTAATTAAGGTTAAACGAGGTCCTAAGGGTGGTGTCCTAAACTGGTAGAACCAGCGACCTTACAAGAAGAGGAAGACAACATATCTCCTCTCCTCTCTCTGTCTTTCTCCTTCTCTGTGTGTGTGGGTCTCTTTCTCCCTCACAAACACACACACAGACACACAGACACAAACACACACACAAAGGAAAGGCTTGTGAGGACACAGGAAGAGGGTGGCCATCTACAAGCCAGGAAGACATGCCTCACCAGAAGCCAGCTCTGGTGGCACCTTGATCATGGACCTCCAGCTTCCAGAACCGGAGAAAAGGAATGCTGTTTACATCACCCAGTCTATAATACTTTGTTGTGGCAGCTCTTGGTGATTCTGACAACCCCTCAGAGTAAACGAGGATGGCTCACCGCAACAATGTACACCCTGATCAGGACTTTGACGGGGTGGTTGGGTGGAATCCCTTGCTGGATTCTCAACTGCCCGCTGTCCTCGATGCTGGAATCCTCCAGGCTTTTGTAGATGCAGAAGGAGCCCTGGAACCACAAAGCACCACCCGTTGAAACAAGATGATATGCTCCACTGAAAACCATATAGGGCATAGTGCTGGGAATGAACCACAGCCTGGGATCCAGCAGGACCTGCGGTAGCTCTCCCCATGCCCCTGGGTGTCCTTGGGCAGTTCATATAACCTGCCTGCATCTGCACTTCTTCACGGTACATCAGTGAATCAGTGTTAGTACAGCAACACCCTCCTCAGTGGGCTGTTACATGAGAAACAGGAATAGGAGCATCAGATGGGATCCTGAGTGCCTCTTACATGCGAGGTGCTGAACTAGCATTTTCTCCCATTATCTCAGTCCATTCTGACTGCAGTATTTCTATATTTAGATGCTGCAATCGAGACACAGGGAGGTCAAGTACTGCTCAAGATCATGAAGCTGGTTGGTATCACAATGAGGATTTAAAATTCAGATTGGCAAGCTGCAATGCCCATGTGATTGCCAACACATCACTTTCATATGAAGGGCCCAGGCATGCAGTAGGTTCATAGCAAGTGTCACCTATTATTTTGTGAGGCTGACACCATAAGTCTGCCAGTTGAAGGGCTTGTGTTGTTTGATCAGTTTAATCATTCAGCTGGTAGGTTTGTGTCAATCAAATGTTTGGGAGGCCAGGGGTGGGGAAAGAAGAGTACAACTCAGTGATCTTTTTAGGTAGTGACTCTTATTCCTCATGTTCCAGAGATTGAGCTCCAATCTACTTGACTGGCCACAAATCAAATACTTTAAAAGACTAGGGCTTGGTCTTGTGGAATTCTAGAAAGGGAGGGTCTTGCATAGAGATCAGGGATTTTCCTTACCCATATTGCACACCACAGTCCCACAGAATTAAGTCATATCTGATATTTATAGACAAGAGAGCCAAACACAAAAGTTAACTTTTGAACCTGCCTTAAATTTTCCTATCACTCGGTCTCCATCGAGGCCTTGGTCATCTTCCATAGACTTGCCTCTGAGCAGGTCAAAGGTTTTCACCCAGTCTTCAAAATTGTTGAATTCACTCTCGAGATCCCCATCATATATCTTTAGGAAGAAGGGAGGAGACAGTGCTTAGAGGAAGGAAAGCCTAGGATTGATTTAATGAAAAAATGCCAAGATTCTCCAAAACCAGTCTTCCTATACACCCCTTGGAAAAATCTAAGAGGGATTGCTAATTTATCTTTAGCAAAATAAGAAATATGATTGACTTGACATTCCTAGAACTAGCTACCACTTTGAAATGTATAAAACATTTCTGATAAACTTTCAAATTCTAAGAAGTATAGCTAAACCAAAGTTTTTTTTTAATGTAATATATAAGTATAAATGTGGCTAACCTTTTTATAGCTAATTGATGTCACTGATTGTCAGATACAGACTGCCATATTTTGAGGATATTGAAATTAAAGACTGTTCATTAAACATTTCATTCTTAATGTCTATAAAGTGATGGAATATTTGCTTTTATTATAATGCATATAGCTGTGAATTTTCCAAGTAGAAAATTACATGTATATTTTAGAAATGGAAAACTGAATTGAGTTTTTGGTTTAGTAATATAATTAGATCACTTCTTCAAATTTCCTATCAAAATAACTTAGCTAAATTCAGTATCTAAGTACATAATTTTCATACTCCCAATTTTCATATCCATCAATTTGCCTCTAGCTAACAACCTCTGGCTAATGTTAGTATTGGTCTGATAGAGCTGACTTTAGTAAGAGCTAAAACTCTTGCTATTTCGAGTCTGTGCACATCTGAATGATGATGGCAAGCCCCGAGAAGTGATCCCAGGGGAACTCACACATGTAAGTTATGTTGCTGGATCCAGGCTAGCCAATATAAATTATGCCCCTTCTCAATATGGGCATGCAGAAAATGGAAAAAGAACAAGCTCTCCTGTCTTGGCTTGCATTCTCATCAGTCTGTTGCTTTGAATCAGTGATGATAACAAAGACAACGCAAGTTAGTTCAGACAAAGGCATTCTGAAGTTGACTGAAGGACTAAAAGAATCCCCTTCTGAGTTTCCCGCTCTAACCATGGCCAAGATGGCTGTGTCCACACACCTGCAAGACGGCCAGGTTGGGAATTTCATCTTCTTTGGGTTTCTTCTTCAGTATTTTGTCTTTCTTCTTCTTCGGGCTGTCTATATTTACCGCTACCTCATCTGGTTTTGCCTCTGTGGATATTTAGTGGAAATGTTTAGGCTTCTTATGGCTCTTTAGATGAGAAGAGACAAGGTCAAGCTCCCTCTTTTCCTTTGCCCTGGCATGTGTCATGACCCTTCTTTTTAAAAAGGAATAGAGAGACTCCCCTGGTGTCCCAGTGGTTAAGCAGGGGCACAGGTTCCACCCCTGGTTGGGGAACTAAGATTTCCCCATGTGCTATGGCACAGCAAAAAAAGAAGAAGAAATTGTAACATTTCATAGTAGGATTTCTGCCCTGAGTCCTACAGACCTTGCACTGCAGGAGCGGAGGAGATTCCACTCAAGTAGCAGGGCAATGTCAGCAGATGCCTGGGGCTAGCAACGTGCAGGCCTTCCTGCGATGTGTGAGAACTCATTATACTAGGCATAGAGAGGGTGAGTAATTTGCCCAGTCACCCAGCTAGTAAAGAACAGACCCAGGATAAAGTGACACTAAAGCTTGAGATACATTCCCCCTCAGACCTCTTTAGGACCTTGAGAATTGTCTAGTTCAACAGGCTCAGTCTCAGGACTTCTCTGGTGGGCCAGTGTCTAAGACTGCTCTCCGGTGCAGGAGGCCTGGGTTTGGTCCCTGGTTGGGGAACTAGATCCTGTATGCTACAACTTAAAAAAACAGCCCACATGCCAGAAGGAAGACCAAAGATCCTGCATACTGCAGCTAAGACCTGGTGCAGCCTAATAAATAAATAAAAATAATAAATATTTAAAAAAATCTTCAAACTCAAATAGGTTAACAGTCTTAAATAAAGTCACAAATGTACTTTGAGAGATTATTTGGTAATTTTTTAGGAGCAGGTTCTGGAGAAAAACCACCTGAGACAAACTTCTAGCTCTGATATTTTCTTGCCAGATAAACTTCGGCAAGTTGCACAACCTCTTTGTACTTTCGTTTTACTATCTGCAAACCAAGACACTATTATGTCCTGGGGTTGGTCTTAGAATTAAATATGCTAATGGGAGTGGCCTGAGGAACTGAACTTGACTCTGGTCTTCTTACTTTTGTGTTACCTGAAACAGCACTTGGTGTTCCCCTTGTTTTAAGCCAAGACCTACTGCTGGCTTACATCAAGTTTGCCATCATTTCAAATCCCAGGGCTCTTTCATTTGAGCTTCTGCCAAACTAGCTCTATCCAATCCTTGTCAGCTGAGTTTTGGAACCTAAATCCAGGTCACCTCTATTAAAGTTTATCATGTTGGTTTTGGCCTGCCATCCCACTTTGTTCCTATTTTTACTCTGCTGGTTCTACATTAAGACTTTAGGGTAGAGATTTGAGCCAATGGGTCGACTTCAGTACTGAACTGTATTCAGGAGACCTGGGCTCCTGGGATCTGGTTCCTGTCCAGCTCAAATCAGCGACACAATCTCTATAAAGTGTTGTCATCTTCCTAGGATTATTTCCTCACTTGGGAAATGAGGGCGTTGGGCTCCAAGGTTGCTCTCATGGCTCCTGTTTTATCACTTTCTCACTCAAATGGCTTTATGCTGCATTTGCAAGTCCCCAAAACAGCCACTCACCTGTGTTGCTTTTTTGTTCCTTGGAATTGCTCTCCTTTTCCTTTGAGAAAAGAGGGGAACAAGATGATGACACTATCACATCTCTTATTAACCCAGATTGCTAACAGTTCTCAGTGAATTCTCTCAGCCCTCAGCATTTTAAAAGAATATGCAAACACTCCTTGCTGCTGCTGCTGCTGCTGCTGCTAAGTTGCTTCAGTCGTGTCCGACTCTGTGGGACCCCATAGATGGCAGCCCACCAGGCTCCCCCGTCCCTGGGATTCTCCAGGCAAGAACAATGGAGTGGGTTGCCATTTCCTTCTCCAAAGCGTGAAAGTGAAAAGAGAAAGTGAAGTCGCTCAGTCGTGTCCGACTCTTCGAGACCCCATGGACTGCAGCCTACCAGGCTCCTCCGTCCATGGGATTTTCCAGGCAAGAGTGCTAGAGTGGGGTGCCATTGCCTTCTCCGAAACAGTCCTTAGTAGCTCCCAAAGGAAGCCTTGCTATAAAGGCCTAGGACTTGAGTGCAGGACGCCCTGCCTTAGAGAAGAGGTGCCCACACATCCAGGACCAGGGCCACCAAGCTTGCCGACGTCCTTGTCCTCTAGGTGCAGTCTCCTCTCAGCCACTGGAAAAGCAATCCCTCTCCCTGCTGTTCCTCCACATCCCTGGAGCATCATCCCGATCTGCAGCTGTGAGTTTCCCTGCTGACATTTTGGGCTGCTGGGTTTGTGCTGGAATTGCGGAGCTTAACAGAGAAAGAGGAAGGGGCTGCACACTCATCCAAAGTGCTAGTGCCCGCTCCAGCAGAAGGAGGGGGCTTAGAGGCAGGGACTAACATTTGGTTGTTTATTTATTTAACTGTATATCAAGATTCATGGATAGTCCTAGATGGAGAAACTATGGTCCATGTGTCTTTCTGAGTTAAGTTTTTCTTAGGGTATATGCCCCATAGTGGGACTTCTATGCAGTCTGCAGTTCTGGACCCTGATCATATGGTAGTTGTATGCTTAGTTTTTTTAAGGACCCTCCATACCATTGCAGCACTATTTACAATAGCCAGGACATGGCTAACGGTCCGTCGACAGATGAATGGATAGAGAAGACATGGTACATATATACAACGGGATATAACTCAGTCATAAAAAGGAATGAAATTGAGTCAGTTGAAGCGATGTGGATGAACCTAGAATCTGTCATACAGAGTGAAGTAAGTCAGAAAGAGAAAAAATAATCATATATTAACGTATATATATGGGCTTCCCTGGTGGCTCAGATGGTAAAGAATCCACCTGCAATGCAGGAGATCTGGGTTCCACCACTGGATTAGGAAGATCCCCTGGAGAAGGGAATAACTACTGACTCCAGTGTTCTGACCTAGAGATTTCCATGGGCTGTATAGTCCAAGGGGTTGCAGAGAGCTGGACACGACTATATACACGTAAGACTTCTCTGCAGGCTCAGCGGTCAAGAGCCCGCCTGCCAATGCAGGAGATGCAGCTTTGGTCCCTGGGTCAGGAAGGTCCCCTGAAGAAGGAAATGGCAGCCCACTCCAGTATTCTTGCCTGGGAAAGCCCATGGACAGAGGAGTCTGGTGGGCTACAGTCCATAAGGTCGAAAGAGTCGGACATAACTTAGTGACAAAACAACATCAACCCATACAAAGGGAATCTAGAAAAATGGTACTGATGGACCTACTTGGAGGGCAGGAAAACAGGCTCAGATATAGAAAATGGACTTGTAGACAGCGCAGGAAGCTGTGGGGGGACAAACTAACCTATGTACACTACCATATGTAAAGCAGAGATGGCTAGCAGGAAGCTGCTGTGTAACACAGGGAGCTCAGCTGGGTGCTTTGTGACAACCTATAGGGGTGGGACGGGGAGGGTGGGAGGGAGGTTCAAGAGCGAGGGAATATATGTATACATATAGCTGATTAAGCAAGTGTGAGCAAGCTCCAGGAGATGGTGAAGGACAGGGAAGCCTGGCGTGCTGCAGTCCATTGGGCTGCAAAGAGCTGGATGTGACTGAGCGACTGACAGCAACATAGCTGATTGACGTTGTTGTATAGCAGAAACTAATACGACGTTGTAAAGCAATTATACTCTAATAAAAAAAAAGTGGGAAAAAAAGAAATACAGTCTTTCCAAATAAAGAATAAGAAGAGTTCCTATTCAACAGAATATGATGATAACATCAGAATTACTTTCCTTTCCATTTTTACTCAAGGATGAGAAGTCTCATCAAACTCAGCCACTGAGCTTTTACCTTAATCTCCAGACCCACTACCCACTGGTTCTCTGGCTTTATAACTCAATTCCTTTCTTATTTCCAGAGCATGAGGATCTGCTGATTATTGCCATTTGCTAAGGCCAAGATCCCAGCCTTTACTTTGATAGTTTCCCCTTTGAACTTAGAATCCAGCTGGAGAACACTTAAACTTGGGTGTCTCCAGGTGAACCTGAAGCCCCCTTCACTGATGCCCACCTGTCTAGAGACCCCATTTCTCCTGGCTGGACCTCTCTGAGGTGGGCAAATTCTCTGGATGCCAAGATAGACATCACATCCTGCCAGCATTTACAGCAGAGCCTGTGTCCCAGGGCCAGCTCCAGCCAGACAGTAAGGAGTTTTCAGTTCTGGACCCTGGTCCTTCCAGGGGTGTACCCTTCAGCAGTTAATGGAACCACACCCAAATAAAGCCTACCTAGAGTGGAACCGAAAAGAGGGAAAATTGCAGGATTTTAGAGGGGAGTGGTAAAGGGTATTGTGTGTTTATCGAGGCACGTGACTGTCACAGCCAAGAAAGAACCTACCTTCTGTGCTTTCTTCAGGGAGGCATAGTATTTTGACCACCAGTCAATGACATTTTCAGCCGATTCATCAGCTATGGTCCTCTTTCTCCTTTTAGTAGACCTCCGAGAAGGTTTCCTGGGGTCCTGTCAAGGAATGAGGGATGGATTATTAGTTTGGCGGCAAGAATCTACGTGCTGGTGGCTGAGCAGTTTACTAAGGAAGAGGATACATGGGTACCCTCAGGAGATGGATGGAGGCACTGGCAGGTTTTGTTATTACAGCTCCCCGTTCTCCTTAATAAATAAAAGTTTAATAATCTGTCATCCATTCATTTGGCATTTATTGAGCAGTTATGAGACTTATATCATGGTTGATATGGGAATCTAAGGGTTAGACACAATCCCCACCTTTGAGAAGTTCTGACTTGAGTGGAAGCGACAAGCAATCTATATGATATAATGTGGTATAGTAGAAAGTGAATGAACTTGTAAACACAATATAAACAAAAATAGAAAATCTGTGATTCTCGGTTTCCTCAGCTAGGAACAACGGTACTTGCTCACTTCTCTGTCATGAGGATTAAGTGGCATAATGTAGAAAATCCCCCTTTAGCATCATATCTGATTGGAACTGGTGCAAATAAATGATACTGACAACACAAATGACTGGGAGATGGAGAGGCAGTGTGATGTACATATGGCAGAAAGCAGGCATTTAGGGAGAAGACAGTTGTGTCATGACAGATTCATCATGACACTGTGCACATCATTTGTTTGCTCTCATCTCCTGGCTACCTACGATGTGCCAGGCATTCTATCTGGTACAGTGGACCCAAAGATATATAGATATATATTTTTTTAATTTACTTATTTTTCATTGAAAGATAATTGCTGTAAAGAATTTTGTTGTTTTCTGTCAAACCTCAACATGATAGAGATATTTTTAAAAATCATCTTTGAACTGGTGAAACCCACAGTTTTATGGTGGCAAAAACACTTCAACTGAGATTTGTAACACCAAGCGGCAGGTACGTTGCTGGTGGGACAGAGAGAAACCTGTGGGTTGTCAGAGAGTCACATGGAGCCTGGATGAGATGGGAAGAGCCCGAGAAAATATCAATTCATCTATCTCACTCTGTGTCTTATTTCAGCTTTTACCATTTGCTGGGTAGGCCCTCTCTTAGGACTTTCTCAAAACTGCTTTCTTCTTTGAGTCAATTGGTAGGTACACAAAGATTTTGCATTCAAAATTATGACTTAAAAGATTACTCCTGCCCCTGTTTTATGGTCTTATATACTTATCCATCTCCCCTTCCAGAATCTCAGCCAACTGAAGATAAGTCTCATTTCTATTTAGAATCCAGAAGACGCATTTTTTGGTCCCATGAGATGTTATACAAAGTAGGTTGTAGGTTCAAAATATTTGTGGAATAAGCCTAGATAAGGAAATCATTTTCTTTCTAAGCCAATGAGTAGAGAAGTATTTCTGTTTAATTAAATACGATGCTACATTTGACTAACACTTTAATTCCCTATACACTGACTTATCTGATTCTATGCCAATGCTATGAAGTGGGTATCAGTGTCCCCATTTTACAGATGAAGAAACTAATGCTCAGAAATGTGAAGTTTCTTGCTGTGCTCACACAACTAATAGGTGGGAGGATTAGTATCTAGAACCTCATCAGCAAACTCTAATGTGCCTTTTAAATATGAAGACGGATGACATTCTGACCTTAGCTTTTCCATCTTTTGGTGGCTCCTGGGCTGCAGGTTTGTGTTCTGGCTCCAGCATAGGGGACGAGTCAGGGATGTCAATCAGGTTGGCTGCCTGAACCTGGGCTGAGTCAGGTACCACTGTGGGAGGCGGCTCAATATCCACCAAGACATGATCTTTTGGTTGCTCCTGAGCGGAGCTGAGGGTCTCAGAGGGCTCAGTGGCAACTGATGAATCTGAAATATCTGAAATGAAAGGACATTGGATCAGGCAACTGGGCTACAATCAATACAGGGCAATCATTTCAAGGACCCAGTACCGGCAATCAGACAGATCAGGATTCAAATATGACAAGTTCCTAACAACTCGGAGCCTCACTTTCCATATTTATAAAAGGACAGTAAAAATATCCATGTCTTTGGCAAATAAATGAGATCATGATGTAAGGTGTCTGGGGCATAACTGGTCATCAACAAATGATTGTATTTATTATTGATCCCCCAGAGTAATTTTAAATAACTGTGGTTGTAGGAGTCAAGATTTTTATCAAGATTTACTGAACAGATCCTATGTGTTGATTGCCCTCCCCCACTGTGTTAACCAGGGGAAACCTTAGAAACTCCAGAGGTCTGTGAACTCCCAAAGTGTTGGCAGAACTCTGGCCACATGAGTCCGTCTGCATAATAGGGAGCCTGATATAGACTGGTGTATACTTGAATAGGTTGGCACAGACTAGTGTAGACTGATGTAAACCAGTACTGCTCTCTGGAGCACACTCTGGAAGTACTTAATAAAATTACATGTATTCATCTCCTGGGAGCTAGTAATCTCACCCCTACACAGGGAGAGATGTGTTCTCCCTCAGTGAGCACACACAGGATGTTCATCACAACATTGCAGAAGTGGGGAGCTGGAGGCAGCCCAGTGGTCCAATATGAGGGGATAATGAAACCAATGTAGGGTAGATGCACCAGATCGGGGTAACAAGTGAAAGTAACCATAGCAACATGGACAGATCTTAAAACATAGCTTTGAGTGATGAAAGTAGAAAACCAAGTGAATATTATAGTATCATATAATATATGTTAATCAAATAGATTTACATTTTACAAACTTCAGCAGTGGGGGGTGTGCAGTGGGGAGGAGACTAGGAATAAAGCACGGAGGGGCCGGTGAATATAATGAGACAGCAGTCTTGCAGAGACAAGTGATGACTGTACACCAAGAACCACGTCACCCGATGAACTCGACCCTGAAACTGGATCCCAAACAGAAGAAATGCCAGTAACATCAAGCAAGAAAATGTCAGGGAGTAGGGGCAGGAGGGGAGGAGGGCATAGCAGCGCACTCTGGTATTCCTGCCTGGAAAACTCCATGGACTGAGGAGCCTGGCGGGCTACAGTCCATGGGGTTGCAAAGAGCTGGACACTACTGAAGCGACTTAGCATTCACGCAAGCAGGGGCAGAATGGAGCTCCAGTCACAAAGAGCCCTTCTTAGAAGAGCTGACCCTGATGTCAGGCTTCAGGTCAGAACCTGGCAGCTAAGGAGCAAAGGGGACCACAGGAGCAAATTCTTCAGAAAGATCCATTTGACCTTTTGTTTTGTGCTGGGGTCCCGAGCGGACATCTGCAAGTACCACAACGTTGTAGCCCACAGCTCCAAGATCTAGAATCTTCCTACCTTTCCCAACTTGTGCTCCGCCCACCTGTGAGGTGAGGCTGAGGGGCTCCCTGGATTTACACAAAAACTGTTTCAAGCAGTTGATGGTGTAAGTGCCCACCAGGGTGCTCCTCCCGAAGGCTCTCCAGTCCACCACGCAGATGCTCAGAGGTGGGTGCAGAAGCTCGTTCTCAGGCAGTTCCTGCAGGGAGAGATGAGGATGGAGTGGGGTATGACCTGAGCTGACCTGTCTGGGAGCAAGATCAAAGCCAACCAGACACCCATCCTTCCTCTGAGCCTGCCTTGCCCTATCCCTCCAGGTCACGCCTGCAGCTGGCCAGACTCTGGAGCACTGTCTTCTCAAGTCAGGGAGTCATCATGCAACATATGAGGGATGGCACTAACAATTCAACCCACAAATAAATTGCAAAAATCACACACTCCTCAAGTCTCTATGGCAGTCGTCTTCAATCCTCTTATTTTGTCATTATCTATCCAAACTCTCATCTCAGAGAAACACGGATCCAGGATATAAAACAGATGAGAGTTGAGCCACGTAAGATGGAACTGAGGGGCCAGTGCCCCATCTATTTCTTTACCCTGGTGACCTCCCCCACCCCAGGCTCAACAAAGCCTGGTATGGAAGTTTTGCAAACACAGTACACATTCTTTAATTCTAGTCGTGACTCAGACAGTAAAGAACCTGCCTGTAATGCAGGAGACCTGGGTTTAATCCCTGGGTCAGGAAGATCCCCTGGAGAAGGGAACAGCTACCTACTCCAGTATTCTTTCCTGGAGAATTCCATGGACAGAGGAGCCTGGTGGGCTAGAGTCCATGGGATTGCAAAGAGTCAGATACGACCGAGCGACTAATTCTTTGCTGATAGAAAATCTAACGCATGTACACCCATGGTGGATTCATGTCAATGTATGGCAAAACCAATACAGAATTGTAAAGTAAAATAAAAAATAAATAAATAAATTTTTAAAAATTAAAAAAAAAAAGAAAATCTGTGTCTGTTGGAGCTGACTGGGTTGGACAAAGCAAACTTTGATTTCACAGTTAGTTCCAAATCAGAGCATAAAACAGTACTGAAATAAAGAAAAAGCACAGGTATCAAACATCACTTTAAAAGCATAAGTTCAAATGCAAACTGCTGAGATGCTATGTACAAATAATTTTTAAAACATCTGACCGTAAGTTTTGTGACAGTATCTTCCAGGCCGGTGGCTCTCAAATGTCAGTGTGTATCACAGTCTCCTACAGAGCTTGTTAAACCAGAGGTGTCTGGGCCCCAGCTCACCCCTAACAGACTGATTCAGTAGCCCTGGGGCAGGACCTGAGAATCTGCATTTATCATAAGTTCCTGGGTGATGGTGATGAATTGGGGGCCACACTTCAGGAACCACGGTCAACCTGCTTTGATTTACTAAATGATCTTCACCTGGAAGCTTTAAAAACAAAACAACAATAAAAGTCTGTCTTATCTCATTCTGGCATTCTGGCTTTTCACTGAATTAGACTGTTCTTCCCTGTGAGTAGCGGACACCTGAAACTCTAAAACATCCACCCGAATTCATGAAGGAGGGAGTTACATCTTAGAGAATGAAGGGAATGAGCGCGGAGGGGCCTGGGGGTAGGAGGGGGCGACCCGCACCACTTCGAAAGCATCTGCCTGGATGTTGAAGTTTGGGTTGTTCTTGTAGCTCTGGATCACACAGGACTTGACGCCGCGTCCCGCACACTCGATGAGGACCTGGGGACGATCCACCGAGAGGAGCTGCACCTTCTTCATTTCTCGGACTCCCCAGAAGAGAACCTGAGGAGAAAACGGGCAGGACAGTTGCTCAAAGGCCCGGGGAGGAGCCCGCAGGTGTGGCTCAGAGGTGGGAACGTCAGGTGCTCCAGCCTGGGAACCACGGTGCGTTCTTCCAGGAAGGGATGCTGAGCTCCTCGAGGGCTCCCTCTGAGCAGCTGTGTCTCCCCCCGGGACCCCACCAGTCCCCTCACACAACCCAGCCGTGATCGCAATGCACCAGTGTGCTTAGTCCCAAAGAACAGCCCAATCCTTCCCGGCCCCCTACCTCCACGCGGTATTTACTCAGCACTGGCCGGATGCTGGCAGGAACAGGGTAGATCTGGGTGACATCGGGTGGGTCGAAGGGAGGGAGCCCTTGCAGCCCAGATGCAGGGACCTACCACACAGATCAAGGCTGGTTAGAAATCAGGAGAGGCAAGGAAAATGAAGGCTGTCACACAATCTCACCTCAAGGGAAAGACTGCCACTGTTTTAACCATAGGAATGTTTCCGGCTTAAAATGTAAATCAAGACAATGCATTTTTATCACAGTTTCTTAATCGACAAACACATTCATTCATGAGGGTAATCCAACATTTAGTGAGCACTTACAATGTGTCAGGAGTTAATAGGTTCATAAGCTTTCAGTGAGCTCACAGTAGAGAGGGGAGGGAAAAAAGACAAGTAGATGGAGCTTCACAACCTCATCAAATGGCACAGGAACTCCAGCTGTGGAATGGCAGAGGGACTCTGATAGGATCCCAACCTCTGAGACTTCACTACTCCCCTAGTATGCGCTACAGAAGATTCAGTCAACCACACAGACACCACATCGTAATCAGTGAAACAGAAAATGAAGTCTTTTGAAGGCAGACCTCTGGGACGAAAGGTGTCATTTCCTGTGCCTTTGGAGTGAATGAAACTGCAGGAAGGCAATCACTGTGCTTTACTGAACTCTCACACAAAGGAATTCGAAAGTCTCCTATGGAAAGGGCCTTCTCCCTGGGTGAGCCAGCTCAGCACGCACACCTTTTAAGAAGCCGCCGCTGATTTGGTCCCAGCCACTGGGGCATCCCAGGTGGCGTTAGTGGTAAAGAACCTGCCTGCCAATGCAGGAGACCTAAGAGATGCGGGTTCGATCCCTGGGTCAGGAAGATCCCCTGGAGAAGGAAATGGCAACCCACTCCAGTATTCTTGCCTGGAGAATCTGATGGACAGAGGAGCCTGGCGGGATACAGTCCATGGGGTCACAAAGAATGGGACACGACTGAAGTGACTCAGCACACAGCACACACTGAGCCGTTCTACTCTTCAGTCCTTGGCACACAGTGTGTCTTCTCAGTAGGCTCAATGCAGACTTTAGTGGACTGAGTCCAGAAACCAGGCTGTGCTGTGTGACCCCGCGTGAGTCCTTTTCCTTCTCTGGGCCTCAGATGTTGGGCCAGCTGACCCTTGCTTTGGAGCTGGAAGTTTTCCTCATGGGGGAGTTTGTCAGACTTGGCCAAGAGGAAGCCTTTGTTTACTGCATTTCCTTCTCAGACCCTCAAGTGATGCTCCAGCTCCAATGGATTCTTGATAAATGTTTATTGGCTGACTGACACATTAGCTCCGTATGCTCGAAAAAGTCTAATTGCTCATCAAAACCTGCAAAGTACAAACATATCACCATTTCTTTTTTGCAGACATATTCTAGCTGGCAACAGCAGATGCGGTTCAGTTAATTAGAAAGAAGCCCGGAAAAAGAAGACAGCAGTCACTGGGAATGCCAAATAGACTCAAGATAATGAAGCTGCAGAATGAGCCAGACCAGAAAAAGCAGCTTGGAAAAGATGAGGTGAACACTGCCTGGTGAGGAGCTATCCAGGCTGCAAAACATCACCTCTCTGAGAAAGCTAATTGCTCCTGTGGTTCCAAAGATAAAGCTACAGAACAGCTGTGATGGTGGCATAGGATGGTGCTGCTACATGCGCTTTAAAAAGTACCACGTGTCTGCTCATCTTGGGGCTGCTGAGATGTCAACCTGGGAAATGTCCCAAAGAAGCTCATTCCAGAAGCACCTCAAAGATGCCCTTAAGAGTTTAAGCTACGCTGCTGGCTCAAATAGTGAAGAAACCGCCTGCAACGCAGGAGACACAGCTTCGATGCTTGGGTTGGGAAGATCCCCTGGAGAAGGGAATGGCAACCCAATCCAGTATCTTTGCCTGGAGAATCCCATGGACATAGGAGCCTGGCAGGCTACAGTCCATGGGGTCACAAAGAGTCAGACATGACAGCAACTAAAACTTTGAAGGATCCCACAGCATGGTGGAGGTTGAGTGACTTTGCTCCCAGCTTTTTCAGAGTGAAATGGGTTGGCTGCAGGCCTATAAAACTACATAGTGTACGGTTACTCGGTAGGGTATGATAAGGAATTGTTATGAAGGCAAAATGTGAAGGATCAGGGTAAGTTGGTCCAAAAGCCTGACTGTTCTAATATCCCAGGACATATCTAACGTAACAGGACCTCAAAGGAGTTCCAGCGGCAGGACAGGACAGGGGACCCAGGCTCAGACTTTAAGGGAGTGCCACACTTGGAGTCGTGTAGGACCCTAGTCTTAGTTCCTGCCCATCTGAAAAATCACTGATGCTCAGAAGCCTTGGTCTTTTCTCTGTCTCCCCCAGCCCGTCTGTCATCCACACCTCCATTCTCCTTCATTCAGTATAATAGCTGGATACCAGTCTTGAGCATCATCACTTATTAGCTGTGGAATTTGAAATAGTCACACAGTGTCACTGAGTCTCAGTTTTGTTATATGTAAAGATAATGATATCTGATTCATGAATTGCTGTGAAGAATGGACGAGGAAGCATGCAAAGCACTTGGCAACACTTTCTGGCACATAGTAAGTTCCCTAGGAATGAGAGTAAACTGGAAATGGACAGACCTGTGCAATGATTAAGGCTCAACTTTCAATCATCTTAGCCTCCAATGGGACACAGGTGCTCAAGGACTGCTAGTTCCTGAAACTATCCCAGAAGCACATTTAAATCCCCTTTCAGGTCTTAACTTAAATGCCACTTTCTCAGGGAGCCTTCCCTGGATGCCTAAAGTGTTAACTCTGCCCCCTCCCACAACACCCACATCTGCTTCATATTTCACGTGTTTTCCCTTTTTCTTCAGCATTTACCACACTGCTGCTATGTTACAATTTACATAGTGTTGTCCATTATCTTCCCTTCCCTAGAATACAAGTCCCATGAGGTCAGGGAGTTTGTTTTATTCACTGATGAATTCTTAGGAACGTTCTGGGACAAAATAGACACGGGATAATATTTACTTAAGTGCATGAATGAATGGGTGAAGTAGATCTTGCATTCAAAAAAATACCGATTAAGGGAGGCAAGCCTGTAAACAATGGACTTTATCAAAGCCGGGATTAAACCAAAAAAGAGGCAAAGTGACATCAGTTGGAAGAGGAGAAAACATTTGATTGAGGTGGGAGAGGGGGAAAGCTTCTGGAGGAGGCCACTCTGGTCCTGAATGGTGGTGATGATCAGTTTCCTAAATAGTAAGTAGAGTGCAGGGGTCGGGATGGGCAGAGTAGGGAAACATTTCAGAACAGGATGACAGTGTGGCTAGAAACAGAGGACGTTTGTGTGGTGAGGTCTGAGAATTCAGAATAGTCAGCTGTAAAGAGGCCACAGCAAGTGTAGAGTGACTTTGCTGACATGTGAGACTGAAAAAGCAGTCTGAAGATAAATTAATTTGGGGAGAGCTTAAATGCTAAGCTATGGACACCTGACATTCTCCTAGAGGCTACATTTCTTTTCATGAAATATTAAGAGCTATCATGCAAAAAAAAAAAATTGTACTCAAAAACATTGAGGAAATGTTGAACTTCAAAAAAGAATTTCAAAAGTTTCTTTGTAGTTGACTTCTCAGTCTTTACTACGGTAATGGGCATTTCAAGGCCCCAAGAGGGATATATAAAACAATGAAGAATTTCTCAAACTTTCTTTTAACCGTAGATCCCCTGGAGGAGGTCATGGCAACCCACTGCAGTGTTCTTGCCTGGAGAATCCCATGGACAGAGGAGCCTGGTGGGCTAGAGCCCATAGGATCACAAAGAGTCAGACATGACTGAAGCAACTTAGCAGCAGCAGCAGAGGAACTCATGTTCCAAAAATACAGTCTTCAGGAAAGTTTCTTGGAGGTAAGAAGCAGACAGACATTGATCATTTCTTAAGAGGAGAATAGTATAGAGAATTGTCTTCTGGAAGGAATGTGGAGAATTGAGTAAACAAGAAAAGAGGAGTAGATTAGAGTAGGTTAGACCAGGAAAGAGGCAGGTGGAACAACCCTGATGAAACGAGGGTCTATGGGAACAAGGGACGGTCATCTGGCTAGAACACTTGGCCTAGCCATGGATATAGACCCAGAGTGAAGAACTACATTTGAGTCTGAATTCTCAAGGCAGAGAGTCTGGGAAAATGGGGTGGCAGGGGGAAGTGAGCCAGGACTGGGAGGACAGGGGGCTGGGTAGAGGAGGAAAATGGAGATAAGGAATTCAGTCTGGGGCATCGAAGAACCCAGGTACCAAACCCTTCTTCTGAGACAGGGCAGCATTTCAGTAATGGAGAAGAAGAGGCTGAAGGTAAACCACTCGCAGATAGACACTGAGAGCCACAGGTGACAGTGAAGGAATTTTCCAGCTCCTGCCTGCTCAGCTTGTATGAGATCCACCCACTGAGACAGTTGTGTTGATGCTTACATTACTTTTTGGACAAGGAATCAGCTGAGAGAAAGTCCACATGAAACCCTAATGAATTGTGTTGTTTAGGTTGCTTGCCTCTGACAAGGCTGCCTCCATCCACCCTGCTGTCAGGAAGCATTAGTCTACCCGGCTCATCGCGGAGGGAGGGAAGGAGGATCAGAGGTGGGACCATGGCATTTGGAGAAAGCTCAAATGAAGGCTCTCTCCTTCAGAGAACCTGTCGGGATCTGCTGGTCCAGCCCTCACTGATGGATTAGGGCAGGGGTCCCCAACATTTTTGGCACAAGGGACTGGTTTTGTTGTGGAAGACAATTTTACCATGGATGGGGTGGGGGTGATTTGGGGACGATTCAAGTGCATTACTTTCTTTCTTTTTTTTTTAAATTTACTTATTTTTTATTTTACTTTACAATTCTGTATTGGTTTTGCCATACATTGACATGAATCTACCATGGGTGTACATGCGTTCCCAAACCTGAACCCCCCTCCTACCCCCCTCCCCACAACATCTCTCTGGGTCATCCCCACATACCAGCCCCAAGCATGCCATATCCTGCATCGGACATAGACTGGCAATTCGATTCTTACATGATATTATACATGTTTCAATACCATTCTCCCGAGTCATCTCACCCTTTCCCTCTCCCACTGAGTCCAAAAGTCCGTTATACACATCTGTGTCTTTTTTGCTGTCCTGCATACAGGGTCATCATTGCCATCTTTCTAAATTCCATATATATGTGTTAGTAAACTGTATTGGTGTTTTTCTTTCTGGCTTACTTCACTCTGTATAATTGGCTCCAGTTTCATCCATCTCATCAGAACTGATTCAAATGTATTCTTTTTAACAGCTGAGTAATACTCCATTGTGTATATGTACCACAGCTTTCTTATCCATTCATCTGCTGATGGACATCTAGGTTGTTTCCATGTCCTGGCTATTATAAACAATGCTGTGATGAACATTGGGGTACATGTGTCTCTTTCAATTCTGGTTTCCTCAGTGTGTATGCCCAGCAGTGGGATTGCTGGGTCATAAGGTAGTTCTATTTGCAATTTTTTAAGGACTCTCCACACTGTTCTCCATAGTGGCTGTACTAGTTTGCATTCCCACCAACAGTGTAAGTGCATTACTTTCATTGTGCACTTTATTTCTAATCTAATGCCACCGCTGATCTGACAGGAGGTACTAGTCTATGGTCTGGAAGATTGGGGACCCCTAGATTAAGGGACATCCTTCAGGAAGATTTGTGCAGTGAAAAGAGCAGTTGACTGAATCCAATCTAGCCAGACTTGAACCTCAGCTTTCTGCATGTAAAATGAGAGCATTATGCTAGAGCTGGTTTACTCACATCAGTCCTTCTTCTTTCACTTAAAAAGCAGAGACATCACTTTGCTGACAAAGATCTGTATAGTCAAAGACACAGTTTTTCCAGTAGTCGTGTACAGATTTGAGAGGAGGACCATAAAGAAGGCTGAGCTCCAAAGAACTGATGTTTTCAAATTATGGTACTGGAGAAGACTCTTGAGAGTCCCTTGGACTGCAAGGAGATCAAACCACTCAATCCTAAAGGAAATCAACCCTGAATATTCATTGGAAAGACTAATGCTGAAGCTGAAGCTCCAATACTTTGGCCACCTAATGCGAAAAGTCAACTCATTGGAAAATACCCTGATGTTAGGAAAGATTGAGGGCAGGAGAAGAAGGGGGTGACAGAGGATGAGATGGCTAGATAGCATGGACATGAATCTGAGAAAACTCCAGGAGATAGTGGAGGACAGAGAAGCCTGGCATGCTGCAGCCCATGGGGTTGCAAAGAGTCGGACATAACTTAGCGACTAAATAACAACAATAGCTACCACTTTTATCATGTGTGCTATTATCTACTAAACATTTTCATTAGATATCATTTCATTTTCAGAAAAGAAACTTCAGGTTCCTAAGTAAAACAAAAGCCATGGGCCATCAATGGAAAGTAACTTTAAAAAGAAAACCAATGAAAACAAAACGTTATTGGAATAGGTCATGTGTAGCATTTCTTAAACTTTCTTTTCACTGTCTGGAGGGGCTGGTGTTCAAACAAGCAGACTCAGGGAAATGTTCCTGTAGATAATATTGATGTTTTTTTAGAGGCATTGAAGCTGAAGCCTGTGCTTCCTTAAAAAGGAAGGTTGCAAGTTGAAAGAGGGATTATACACAGATGGGCATGAGACTTTCTTCTAAAAGTAGCTAGAAGGATCAAAACAGGCAAAATTCCATTTGTAACAACATGGATAGACCTTGAGAGCACAATGCTAAGTGAGGTAAGTCAAAGACAAAGAGAAATACTGTATGACATCACTTATACGTGGAATCTGAAAAGTAAAAAACCACATAAACAGAGAGTAGATTGGTAGACTGACAGGGGTGGGCAGGTGGGGAAAGTAAGCAGGGGAGGCCAAAGGGTACAAACTTGCAGTTGGAAGATGAGTAAGTTCTGGGGATTTAATGCACAGTGTGGTGACTATGGTTACAATACTGTGCTGTACACTTGAAAATTGCTATGAGAGTAGATCTTAAAAGTTCTCTCTCGCTTGCTCTCTCGTTCTCTCTCTTTCTCGCTAAGAGTCAGACACGACTGAGTGACTTCACTTTCACTTTTCACTTTCATGCACTGGAGAAGGAAATGGCAACCCACTCCAGTGTTCTTGCCTAGAGAATCCCAGGGACAGGGGAACCTGGTGGGCTGCCATCTATGGGGTCGCACAGAGTCAGACATGACTGAAGCGACTTAGCAGCAGCAGCAGCAGTATCTAACTCAGTAGCTGTTCCCTTCCTCTTATACTCTCCAGTCTCTCCAGCTCTTGGGGGAATTGGTATACATGAATTCTAGGCTCCAAGCTGCCATATCAAGTAAGCCATTGCCTTTCTATCCAGCTCAGTTTCTTCACCTGAAATAGATGGGACTAGACTAGGTCCCGGAGAAGGCAATGGCACCCCACTCCAGTACTCTTGCCTGGAAAATCCCATGGATGGAGGAGCCTGGTAGGCTGCAGTCCATGGGGTCGCTAAGAGTCAGACACGACTGAGTGACTTCACTTTCACTTTTCACTTTCATGCATTGGAGAAGGAAATGGCAACCCACTCCAGTGTTCTTGCCTGGAGAATCCCACAGATGGGGGAGCCTGGTGGGCTGCCGTCTATGGGGTTGCACAGAGTCGGACACAACTGAAGCGACTTAGCAGCAGCAGCAGCAGCAGCAGACTAGGTCCATCTAGTCAAAGCTATGGTTTTTCCAGTGGTCATGTATGGATGTGAGAATTGGACTATAAAGAAAGCTGAGCACAGAAGAATTGATGTTTTAGAACTGTGGTGTTGGAGAAGACTCTTGAGAGTCCCTTGGACTGCAAGGAGATCCAACCGGTCCATCCTAAAGGAAATCAGTCCTGAATATTCATTGGAAGGACTGATGCTGAAGCTGAACATCCAATACTTTGGCCACCTGTGATATGAAGAACTGACCCTTGGAAAAGACCCTGATGCTGGGAAGGATTGAAGGCAGGAGGATAAGGGGATGACAGAGGTTGAGATGATTGGATGGCATCACTGACTCAATGAACATGAGTTTGAGTAAACTCTGGGAGCTGATGATGGGCAGGGAGTCCTGGTGTGCTGCAGTCCATGGGGTCACAAAGAGTTGGACATGACTGAGCAACTGAACTGACTGAGATATCCTGCTTTACTATTCCATGGTATAATAATATTAATAATAATAAAATAGGTAGCAGGGCACTTTAGGGAGATTAGTTATCATCTCCAGTTCTGCAGGTTAAACAGAGAGAGACTAAGTGGCTAACCCAAGGTTGCACACTAGTAAGTGATGGGAACAAGATCCATACCCATGGGATCCACCTCTAACACCCTCCCTCTTACTCGCTTGCTGTGTCTTAGGATTGCGTGCTTCTTAGTTTCTGTACCAGGTGAGACTTTTCTAAAACTGGGGTTTTTAGAAAACAGGCTTTCTTAGAGAGGATTGATCTGATCCAAAGGGCAGGTGCCCTCTGCCCCCAGTAAATGGGATGGTCAAGGAGAGAAACCTCTCTGATGCAAGCCCATCAGGTCATTTCTTCCCAGGTCCTCTCTCTGTCCCATTTGGTCCTTGATGATTCGACCAGACTCAGCTTCCCTCCCCAAGTATTCTGCCTTTGCTTTCTGAGAAGTTCTTCCTAGATGTATGTTCCTAAACTCCCCAAAGTCTTAGTAGGACAGATTAGGAACTCGAGGTCTTTGGGAAACTTTGCGATACAGTGTAAGGAGCAGAAGGCTTTAAAGGTCTTAAGTTCAGCTCTGGGTTCAACCACCGACTGATGAGGTAAATCAATCAATTACATGAATCCTGTTTACCATCTGTAAAATGGGACTCATAATCCCTACCTCATCAGGATTGAGGGAGATTTCAGTGTGATGAGAGGATGTGAGGCAACAACCACAACACGGGGCATGTGGGAGTGTCCACAAATGTTTGCTCCCTTCCCCTTTCAAATGCTCTCATGGTTTGAATGGAGCATAAGGCTGCTCAAGCTTTGCTGGCCAAATCCACAAGGACCTTTTGTCCTGGGAATCTGACTTGCAGCACAGGGGCTCTGGGAATAGCTGGTCACCTGAGTTCTTAAATGGTATCTCCCAGCTCCCCAGAAGGAGCCATCTCCAGACACAGGACAGCAGGGAGGGCCCAGGCACAGAGTGACGGACGTGCACCTCCTGTGAAGCTGCTTCTCTGGCCGGGTAGACTAGATGGACGGCTACTGCAGCTGTCGCTTCCAGTCCACTTACCTGTAGGAGTTCAAACACAGCAAGGAGGTCCCCTCCAGAGAGGTTCCCACAAAAGATGGGGTGATAGCACAGCCTGGGGGGCTCGTAGTCCTGGTCAGCTAGCTTCACCACAGGAGCAGCCACAGTGGCACCCAGATATTCTGGCTTTCCCTAGGGCAGAAAAGATAAGAATTTTTGTCCCTGGTGGTCACCTACCTGGTGTCTCGGTGTGATTTTGTAATTAATTGTCACAAAATTGTCAGCCTCATGTCTCCCTCCTACTTCTGTCTACATGTCTCGCTGTCTTCTTCTGCTAAGCCCCTCTAGTCCTTTTTCATAGGCTCGGGGAGCAATGGAATCTATCTGGGCTCCCAGGGAAAACTCTAAGGTCATCTCAGGGGCTTCCTGGCTGAAGACCATCTTAGAGGTTATTTCTTTTTTCAGTGTATTGAGCTCAGCGGAATGAAGATAATCACCCAGGGTAGACTTAAAAGGGAAAAGGAAAATAAAGTGGCAGCACACATTCCGAAAGATCTCCAGGGCAGGGCACCACTGTGGTTGAGAACACAAGTTTGGAGCCCAGGCAAACATGAGCTGGAGACGCCATATCTACTACTTTCTAGATCTCTGGTCTTGGACCCTTTACTCAACCATGCTTAAAAAGGGGTTAAAAGTACATTGTTTTGAGAGCAAAAGTAGGGTACTGAGCATGTTCCCTGCACACAACATCATCTAAGGTGGGGGCAAACCACCTAAGGACAGAGTTACCCTCTCCCCGTATAAGGAACAAGTTTGCTCCTCCTTCTCAGGGAGCAAGTCAGCAAGGGAACCTGTTGATTCTCACTCTCCCACTGCTGCAGCAGGGGCCCCAGTAAAGCCTTGGCTGAATTTCTTTTTTAAAAAAAGGTACGTTGTTTATAGGGCCATGACGATTAATGTAATAATGTATGTGCTTTGCACAATAGCTGGTAAATAGTAAGTCCTCAGTGGCAATCCACTCCAGTATTCTTGCCTGCAGAATCCCCATGGACAGAGGAGCCTGGTGGGCTACAGTCCATGGGGTCACAAAGAGCTGGACACGACTGAGTGACTAAGCACAGCACAGCACATAGTAATATGATGGTGATTAAGAACAGCATGTTTAAATAACAGAGCGATTCTGCCCAGTTGTTCTTGGCAGTAAAAGAGTATTAGAATGGCTTTGCTTGTAAATTTCTTGAAGAACTACTTGATGGTATATCTTCCGCCTTTTCCTAGTGCCCGTTCCCAGTTCTGGTTCCACCCCAAGAAGCCTAGGGCTGGAGCCTGGGGCTGCTTTGCTGTTTATCTCAAGAACTGCTGTGATGTAAGCCCCAGGCAGGCAGGCAGGACTGCCTATTTTATTCACTGCTATGTCCCCTTGGCACAGGGCAGGCACTCATCCAAGCTCTTGTTGATCCAAGAGTGAAAGAGCTTTCACTCTTGGATAAATGACCTCCAAGTCCAAGGATAGAGCCCATACTCTCTTTGGCTGAGGCTGGGTTTTAACACCTGTGCTGCTTCATTGCCTTTGGACTCATGAACCAGCATTTGCATTCCTGGCTGTAAAAGGAAGCTTGGTGAGGGCAAAAACAAACAAAGGAAGCTGCCTGCTGATATCCAGTGGCACCATCAGACCTGTTCCTGGGATGAGTGGAGTTAGGGCAGCTGGATATGAAATGAATGATCTTCTGCATAATTATTTTGTCCATAATCCTAGCTCAGAAAAATCAACTTAAAACGAGCCCTGGAAACAAAAGAGTAAACATAAACTCAAGCAACCTGTGTGCCAAATATAAACTAATTTCCTACAGAGCTGGCGGACTTGAATAAGGGCACAGGCACTGTGTAACGAGAGAAAGCTTGAGACTGGAAGCCAGGTCCTGCAGAGTCAGAATCTAAAATTTGATCATCACCATGGGATTGTGATGGCTGCAGCCCACGGGTGTGAACAGAATCTTTTGCACGTCAACACATATCTCAAGGAAGAAAGTGCAAAAAAAAGTTCATATTTTCTTTCTCTCCTACATTTTCTTTTCCTTTAGATGTGAGAATGTAGGCTTGCTTTTCTGGACAGAGTTTGGCTTGGGGTGGGGCCCAGGAAGGCAATCAATGAATGGAGATCTAGAAGAGGGTCTGAAAAGCAAACAAAGGGAAATCCACTGTAGTCCAGTGGCTGGGTCTCAGTTTTTAATGATGACTGATTTCTGTTGTGTATATTTGTATGTGTGTGTGTGCATGTGTGCATGCGTGCTAAGTTGTGACCAACTCTTTGCAACCCCGTGGACTATAGCCCATCAGACTCCTCTCTTTGCCCATGGAAATTTTCCAGGCAAGAATACCGGAGTGGGTTGCCATTTCCTCCTCCAGGGGAGCTTCCTGACCCAGGGATTGAACCTGTACTTCCTGTGTCTCCTGCATTGCAGGCAGATTCTTTAGTGATGAGCTACCTGGACAGCCCTTGATTGTTGTTATTGGTTGTCAAATAAAATTACTTAAGATTGGAATCATATTCTTATAGACTCTATTAAAAAGGTGCTTATTTTGTGACCTTCTTTACAGAAAGTCTATATTCTAGGCACAGCAATAGAACACACATCTACTGGAGTAGGTTGCCGTGCCCTCCTCCAGGGTATCTTCCTGACCTAGGGATTGAACCCACATCTCCCGAGGCTCCTGCATTGTAGGAGGATTCGTTACCACTGACCCACTGGGGAAGCCCATAAATATACTGCCTAGCCCAAACTTACAGATGGGGGAATGGAGTCCAGAGAGTGACAAGGAGAAGCTGCATATGTATGTCCAAAGGGAGACAGTCACAGTGGCTGCTCCACTTGGGCAGGAAAGAGTGGACACAGGAGGCTAAATTCAAGTTCTGGCTGTGCCTCCAGCCAGCCGTGACCTTGAAAAGGCATTTGACCTTTCTGGGCTTCTGTTTCCTCTTCTCCAAAGCCAGAAGGGGCTTCATGCTCTCCAGTTCTCCCATCCTAATTTCCTCCTAACCTTGGATGAAGGTCGGAGCTGCCAGGTTGCTCTGAGGAGGTGAGGAGGCTTTAGGAAGGTTTCTTGCAATAACTCTTGTACTTAATATATTTGTGCTTCTACAATCTCCGAAGGAGGTAAAGACATTAAAGAAAACATTAAAACAAGCCTTTCCCTTTCCCTTTAGACTTCTTAGTTTAAAAAAGAAAAAGATTTGTTTCAGTGATTAAAAAAAAAAATCCTCCAGTAAGCTTTAGAATCTGCCCAGCATTTCAGAACACAGACATCTTTGGAGAGGAAGCAGTCTGGCTAACACCATAACAGAAATGAGATGGGGATAAATGCATTGTTTCAGGGCTTGGAAGCAACAACCAAAATAAGAAGATCCAGTTACAAGACTGAATTGGTGACAATACATCCATTTGCTTCCAGCCAGGCAGATCAGTAAAGACCTTCTGTTTTCAAAAGGCATGGACTTTCTTTACCAGCAGCAATAGAATATAGAGCCCACTGGGGACTGGGGAAAACTGTGGGTGGCCTTAATAATTATATTCCTAAAGAAATGAATGTTGATTGAACTTTTATGAATCAGATCCTATTTTAATTGTAATCTAAAGGGTAATCTAAGCAAAAACAAAACAAAACAAAACAAAAACCCATTAGTAAAACAAATGATCGTCACCGATTTCCCTAGTTCTGTAAAATCAGTGTTTTTCCCAGATGAGGACTGCGTCCAGGCACCATCCCAGGCCGGATAAAGAAAGGAAGGTGGCTGAAAACAAGAGTGTTTTTGGTGAAGCCGGTCGGGGCAGCCCTGAGACACTCACCACCGCATCACTGTCGTACAGCTCCACCACCACTAAGGGCGGGGATTCTGCCAGCTCCTTCTGGTCTCCATGCAGCACCAGGTCATTGAACAGGAGCATCTGGTTCCAGGTGGGGGAGAGGGTCTCGGGAATGACCTGTAAGGTGGGGCCAAGAGAAAAGCCAAGGCTCATTCGATCGAGTTGGAGGGGGCTCTGGGAAGGGTAAAGAGGACATATCCTTAACAGCATTGCTCACTTGATCAACACTCAAGCAACAAAGGAAATTAACATACTACTAAGTACCTGATGCTAGGCTTGCAGACTCCCTGCCCTGGAGGAGCTTACCTAAATTTCATGAGTAGTACCCCACCTGATTGCCACCCTATTTGCAAGCACGAGTGTAAGAGTAAAAGTCACTCAGTTGTGTCTGACTTTTTTGCGACCCCACGGACTGTAGCCCACCAGGCTCCTCTGTCCTTGGAATTCTCCAGGCAAGAATACTGGAGTGGATTGCCATTTCCTTCTCCAGGGCATCTTCTCTACCCAGGGATTGAACCTGGGTCCCTGCTTTGCAGGAGAACTCTCTACCATCTGAGCCACCAGGGAAGACATTTGCAAGCATAATTCCAGCTTAATCCTCACAGTAGTGCTTCCATCATGACACCAGCTACCCTTCCTTGAGCATGTACTGTGTGTTGGCTGCGGTGCATTACATACACTGTCCTGCTCAAACTTCCCAACAATTCTGGGAGGTGGAAACATAAACCAATGCTCACTTGTCCAGAGTGATCATGTGGCAGAACCAGGATTTAACCTGGATCCTTTGGCCCAAACCGCTAACTTCATCCATCCTCACCCAGTAGATGCTAATATTATCTCCATTTGGTTGTTCTTGTTCTGTCATGTCCAACTCTTTGTAACCCCGTGTCCGCCAGGCTCCTCTGTCCATGGAATTTTCCAAGCAAGCATACTGAAGTGGGTTGCCATTTCCTCCTGCAGGGGATCTTCCCGACTCGGGGATCAAACCTGTGTCTCTTGCATCTCCTGCACTGGCAGGCAGATACTTTTACTACTGTGCCACCTGGGAAGCCCAGGGAAAGGCTAAACTGAGGATGAAGGAGATTTAGTGATTCTTCATTTGTTAACAAATAAAATTGTGTCATCAAATACTCGAAAGCAGATTCTCGAGTTAATATTCCTGTGGAATTCTACTGCTGTTGGCTACTTAACCTGACTGTATTGAACTGACTAGGGTCTTCAAAATAATCCTTACCATTTTGCATGACATCATTCTTTCCTCCATAGCAAATTGTGACAGTGGAAATTAGCTGCACCCATTATGCAGATGGGAAACGGAAGGACAACCAAACTACCTAATTTGTCCAGAACCATGAATGTCTCACCAGAAGTGGCTCAGAGCTCCCTGCCAGGCCATTCAAGCAGTACCTTTAGAAGGTAGGGTGTGATGGACTGGCATCCTCTATTTTATTGGATGTTTGCAAACTTGCCAGTGTCACAGAGCTAGAAGCTAGGCCTGCTTGCAGGATGGGTGGACTTTGCAACTAGGCAAAAACTGTTGCATTCATACTTGAGTACTGGAAAGAGGCCACAGTCACAGCCTCCCAGGCAGTTCAGGCAAATGGACAGTTTCACAGCATAATGCAGACCACACAGCGGCTGCTGGGTCCTGAGGAAATTTCCACTGCGCGCCACTCTTTCTAGGAGGGATTAGAGAGAGCCTCTGGACGAACTAACTAACTGCTCAGGCTCCAAGGTCCAAATAAAACTGTCATCTCAGAGTTTTACATCAAGAGCCATTTCAAGTCACGGCCTTAAATCATTTGCACTGTGATCACGAAATAATATTTTTATGGCTCTTTTTTATGTGAGCCATAAAAGTATCGCGCATTCCACAACTTCCTTCCTCGCTTTTTTGCCTTTGGAGTATTTTATGCCTCTCACACAGTGAGGTTTTGAACATTATGTTCCAGAGAAAATCTTAATTCTTTGGACAGGAAAAGAATGGCTTCCACCAACTCACGAACAGAAGTTACCGTTGCAATGCTAAGTTCCCCTGTGAAGGAGACTGACATCACAATAACCATGTGTTTTCAGGTTGTTTTTGAAAATAAAAATGTGATCATTTTTGCAGGCTGCCCCCAAGAGAGTGATACCAAAGCAATTTATGAGTCTCACAGCATCTTTCCTACAGAAATGTTCTGATGGCTTCCTTGGCACTTGGGGCTGTAATTGCCACTTGGTAAGATTCCAGAGGCTAGCATTCAATCTTTCATTCATTATATATCTATTCCTTCAAAGTGCTGGCACGGTGTCCAGTATCACATGGCATCCTGTGCTGAGCAGGTGTTCGATAGCTACTTGCATGAACTAATGAGTGGGTATTGGCTTGTCCCATGAGTGAAAGGACATGTGGCCACCTTTGAGAGGTACTGAAAGGCTCACCTAAGCAAAAGTACATTCTCCCACTTTGTAACCAGGAAGGGTTAAATTTAAATTTACACTGGATCTGCTTCTTTGACTTTAACCCTTTTTTGTTATTATAAACATACATAATGGCTTGCTTCAGGGACGTAACCTGAGCCCTACACCTGGCAAGGACTCTAAGGAAATGAAATTAACACGTCCCCCTGCCTGAGGCTTGCCATTCTAGGGGCTATTTGCAAAGATTGAATAGTCTTTTTACTTTGTTTCCTCGCCTCTCCCCATCTCTGATCCATAAAAGCACCTGGCAACCAGGCCCTGACAAGATGGTTATTTTGAGGTGATAGCTGCCATCTTCTCATCAGCTGGCTCAACGATTAAAGTCTCTTCCCTGCCTCAACCCCTCATCTCTAGGATTCACTGACCTGTCATGCAGCGAGCAGAGCCAGCTTGGACTCCATAACAACTTCTCTGCCAAGGTGAGCACAACTCACCTCACTTTCTCAGGGCTTCCTTCAGAGGTTATGCTTTAAAAATTGGTTCAATGACATTGCTGGAGAGATTCTAGTGACACTGAAGTTTAACGCAGAAGTAGAAGGGGACAACAGAGAATGAGATGGTTGGATGGCCTCACTGACTCGATGGACATGAGTCTGAGAAAGCTCCGGGAGCTGGCGATGGACAGGGAAGCCTGGTTTGCTGTAGTCCATGGGGTTGCAAAGAGTTGGACATGACTGAGCAACTGAACTGAACTGAACTGAAGTTTAACTCTTTGAAGAAGGAGTGAGATGTCATGGATGGAGTGTAGCTTTAGTCTCAGAGACACCCCTACAATGGAGCCCTGGTTTCACCATCCACCTATGGCCAACTTGACCAGGTGATTCAGCCCCTCTGAACCTTAGTCTCACTCACTTCAATGGAGTTAGTACCTACCTTGTAGAGTTGTTATGACCATCATCTAAGATAAACGTATTAAGTGTCTGGCATACAGTAGATACTCAATAAGTGCTTACTGCCCACCCCAATCAACCCCAGCCACACACATTTATAAATGAGTGAATATTTATTGACTACCTACTGCATGCCAGTCTTGGTCACTGGGTAACTCGTGTCTAATAAGAGACCACCTGTTCCTCAGGACTCAGCGTCCACCTGATTGTTTGAAATCCCAGCTTCCACACTCCCCACCTGCTAAGATCCCCGTCCTTCTCCTCCAAGCTCCATCTTAGCCACGCAGTCTTCCTCCCCTTCTGTCCCCAAAGTCTTTCTCTTTGGGAGCCGTCTCTCATTCATTCCCTTTACTCTATCACCATAAGATTTCCAAGTTCCATGTCCTTGGTGGTGTCTGGAATAGCTGGCTTCCCCTTCTGAACTTTTTTATACCATTAAGTCACATATAAGGGGCTTCCCACGTGGCGCAGTGGTAAAAAATCAGCCTCCCAATGCAGGAGATGTAAGAGATGTGAGTTTGATCCCTGGGTTGGGAAGGTCACTTATGAAGGACTGGCTGCAGAACCCATCCTTCAGAGTCAGTTTTCCTGGACCAACACATTCAGACACGTGCTTACAGGTGAATGGTGGACCAGCTCAGCTATGACTGTAGGGCCCCCCAGCTCAGCCTTCTCCACCTTGAAGAATGCAAGAGCTGGGCATGTCACACAAAGACTAATCCTACGGAGGCAGCACACACTGAAACAGGAGAGGGAATCTAGAAACCTTTCTTTTTTGTTTTTTCAGTTTTCTTTTTTTAATATAAATTTATTTATTTTAATTGGAGGCTAATTACTTTACAATATTGTATTGGTTTTGCCATACATTAATATGAATCCACCACAGGTGTACACGTGTTCTGCATCCTGAACCCTCCTCCCACCTCCCTCCCCATCCCATCCCTCTGGGTCATCCCAGTGCACCAGCCCCAGGCATCTTGTCTCATGCATCGAACCTGGACTGGCGATTCATTTCACATATGATAATGTATGTTTCAGTGACATTCTCCCAAATCATCCTATCCTCTCTCTCTCCCACAGAGTCCAAAAGACTATTCTATACATCTGTGTCTCTTTTGCTGTCTCGTATACAGGCTTATCATTATCATCTTTCTAAATTCCATATATATGCATTATTATATTGTATTGGTCCAAAATGGAAGCAGAGTGGTTAAGCAAAATGACTTTGGAATTGGACCAACCTGAGTATCCATCTTGGCTCTACAGGTGTTAGTCACTCAGTCGTATCCAACTCTTTGCAATCCCATGGACTGTAGCCCACTAGGCTCCTCTGTCCATGGGATTCTCCAGGTAAGAATACTGGAGTGGGTTGCCATGCCCTTCTCCAGGAGATCTTACCAACCCAGGGATCAAACCCAGGTCTCTCTCATTGCAGGCAGATTATTTACCAGTTGAGTTCCCGGCATAACTTGGCTCTACCACCTTCTATTAATAATTAAAGAGTCTCCAAGCCTTACCTTCCCCATCTGCAGATAGAGGACACTAACAATATCCTAAACCTTTGGGCTGCAGTTAGATGTAAACAAAAATGCATATAAAAAGCTTAGCATTGTGCTTGGCACAGAAGTAGTTTTCAGTAAATGACAGTTATTATTATTATTAATAAAAATTAGGTACTTGGTTCAAAAGTGTTAGGTAGGTAGAACAGGGAAAAGGAGTCCAAAATGGCGGTGGCTACAAAACAAGGAAGGGAAAAGCCCGCTAATATGAAACAAAAGAAGGTCTGAGGACCAGAGTGAGGACCTCAGGTAAAACAAACAACACTCCTGGCTGGCCCAATTTACATAGGACAGGCCCAGCGGGCGCTCTTCTCCTCGTGTCTTTAGATCGACGTGCCTTCACGCCTCGAAGATGGATTTTCCTGCTATCTTCTAAATAAAATAGAGCTGTAACGCTGAGCTGTAACACTGATTTGTCTAAGAGCTATAACATGGTCCATTCGAGACCTGAGAGCTATAACACGGTCTATCCAAGACCTGAGAGCTGACATGCCAAGGGGGCTTTAATGTCCGTCACTCCAAATCTTTGTTGTGACGAGACAAAGAATCAAGGAACGTACACTCACGTGAAAAAAGTATGAAGGCAAAGTCCAGGATTCAACAGAAATTGTTTTCCCTTTCAAATGATTATTTGGTAAATAAACGTCATCTGTCCCTTTGGGAAAAGAAGTGAAACTGTTAGTGACTCAGTCGTGTCCTGCTCTTTGCGACTCCATGGACTGTAGCCCACCAGGCTCCTCTGTCCACGGGGATTCTCAGGCAAGAATACTGGAGTGGGTAGACACTTCCTACTCCAGGGGATTTTCCTGACCCCGGATTTGAACCTGGGTCTCCTGCATTGCAGGCAGATTCTTTACTGTCTGAGCCACCAGGGAAGCCCTTTGAGATGTGAGTCTAAATCAAATGAAGAGACTGTACAGAGATGCAAAACAGAAGGAGAGTTACACGTCAGCTGAGGGAACTCACTCAAACCCACTGCCCGCCCCCTCCACCCTCCAGCCCTGAGATCACCTCGGAGGACCTGGAACTCCAGGCTGTGCAGGCAGAGAAGGCTTCCAGGGGCCCCCCTTTTGAGAATCTCCCTTGCTTCTGGTGGCAAGCCTCAGTGGCAATATTAACAAGCAGTTACCCAGGAGCTGTTATAAACAAGACACTATCCTGGGTGATGCCCCCTCTGGGAGGCAGATACAATACCACCATCCCTTTTTTACGGCAACAAATACAGAAATGAAGAAACTGAGGACAAAGAGGATTTTGCTTAAGGTCACACAGCTCATAAATGGAAGGGCTCAGGCTTGAACTCAGGCACTAGGGCTCTCAGTTCAGTCGCTTGGTGGTGTCTGACTCTTTGCAACACCATGGACTACAGTATGCCAGGCTTCCCTGTCATCACCAACTCCCGGAGCTTGCTCAAACTCATGTCCATCGAGTCAGTGATGCCATCCAACCATCTCATCCTCTGTCGTCCCCTTCTCCTCCTCCCTTTAATCAAGGGCTCTAGAGTCGATACTCCTAATCGCTATACTACATAATGCCTCTCAAAACACAGGGAAGAGAAAGGAGTCTGAAATCTTCAGGTTTTCATGATTATTCACTAAATGAGGATGAAGTCACCCTCCTTCTGAGGTCTCTCTTGACTTTCTTCCCGGGCAGAGCCAACCCTTCTCTCCAGTGGCTCTTGGGGTCCAGTACCATGGGGTTTAGCATAGTGTACCCAACTCATCTGCCAAAGAACTGCCCAGCCCCACACCCAGATCCTACACTGTGCATGCTCAGAGTCTGGTGCCCCAGCTCCTCCGAGTCCAGCCTGGGAGCTGGCACAGATCAAGTGCTCCTCACTCCTCTGGAGCTGGTGAAATGGACAAGATGCTAGTTCATAGGATGACCTCAATCTGTGTTGTAAATCAAAACACATTCTCCCAGGTTACGGCCTCAATTTGGAGAGAAATGTCAGCCCTCTTAATATAAGCCAATGGAATGGCCACTACTTATCAATCTCTTTGTACACTTAACTTTTTGATTCTTCTCAACAGTCCTATTTTAAGAGGATGAATGAAGGTTTAGTGAATAAAGGCAGCTGGAGAGCAGATAAAATAGAATGTAAGCTCAGGGCTCGCTGTGTCCTAATTCTGTTTTAACTCCCAGAGTTAGGCAAAGCCTTTACTGAGCTCCCCTCCCTCAAAACAGTGAATCCTCAGAGAACAGAGTAAACCCTTAGAGAACATGATCTCATGAGAAAAGCAGCCTGTTGGACATGTGCTGATTAGGGCCTCTTTTCACATGTCAGGACTCGGTGCACAGGAAAAGAAGAAACCAGAGGAAACAGGTATAGATCCATCTCCTTGAATCCTCATAGCATCCATCAGGAAGCAGTATTTTCTAGAGACACTGAATTGCAGAGGGGTTAAAAGTGTGCCAAGACCCCCAGCTGGAAATACAAAGTCTAGGGCTTCCTGACCACAAAGCAGGAAAGCTTTCCTCCCCACCGAGACCCCTCAGTAGAGACTACAGCACAAGCCTCATGCCGATTGCACTATTTTCTCGTTCATTCGTTTTCCCACTGTGATGGGCATTGTGCCCATCACTCCAGGAGCAGCTCAGGATGCCAGCTTCCTTCCCTCCTCATCCCTCTTTCCTCCCCCAATCTGCCTTTGCTTCAGGTACTTGACCTCTTGGCTTTAGGACAACAGATCATATTGGATCAGTAGACCTTCCCCATATCTGTCCTTCCTTGCATCCATGTTTTTGGGTCGAAAATACCTACACATCTAGAGACACAAGTATTTGCAATGTGCCCTGTTTTGTTTTTTTTTCTCTTTTCTTTCCTGGGGCCTGCTGTGGCTCAGCAGTGGGCTGCAAGGAGAAAGGAGGGGGCTTCCCTGGTTACCTTTGTGGTCTGGCAGTGGGAAAGGAACGTGACCTTAGCAAAAGGGTCTGAGAGTCCATTGCTATCAGCTGCGATGAGGCCCCGGGCTTGGTACATGTGAGCTCTCAGCTGAAAGACGTGACGATCTGTGGACAAATAATGGGAAAGGGTGTATATTAGTGGGCTTCTTAGGAACGGTGAGTGTGAGTGGGTGGGTGCCTGTGTGTGCTGTGTGTCTGTGGGTGCATCCAGAAACAGATGAGGGAGACCACAAGCAACGACAGCCGCAGAGACCGAAATGGGCACAGGGAAGATGGGGGAAGGGGTTGTGGTCATGGGTACTTTGGCGACAGGCATTCTCCTTGCTGCTCTCACCACATTTTGGGTTTTAATCTTCATAACAACTCATGAAATATACATCAGTATCTTCATTTTCTACATGAGGGAAATGGCTCACAAAGAGGCTAAGATACATTTCCAAGATTGCACAGCTAATGCCAGAGCCCGGATTTCATTTCTGTCAGGTTACAAAGTCCAAATCTCTTTCTGAAATATCATGGTGTTTTGAATCTATATGCAAAATGGAAACAGATTCACAGATATATTAATAGAAAACAAGCTTGTGGTTACCAAAGAGGAGAGGGACAGAGGGAGGGACAAATAAGGGCCATGGGATGAACCAATACAAGCTACTATGTATAAAATAGATAAGCAACAGGATATATTGTGCAGCACAAAGAATTATAGCCATATTATTTTATAATAACATAATGGAATATAATTCAGCAAAAATACTGAATCCTTATTCTGTACACCTAATGATATAATATTGTAAATCAACTAGACTTCAACTAAAAAATAAAGTACCATATTTTATCTCTTAGTAATTCTCCTGTTTCCACTGGGGTGTGTGTGTATAAGAAAGGGATGATTCCACAAATTGTCTTTGCTTCCATAAACTCAGTAAGGGAGGGGAATTTGGGGGAGAATGGATACGTATGTGTGGCTGAATCCCTTTGCTGTCCACCTGAAACTATCACGGCATGGTTAATTGGCTATGTGTGAATGCCTGCTGAGTTGCCTTAGTTGTGTCCGACTCTTTGTGAACCTATGGACTGTAGCTCACCAGGCTCCTCTCTCCAGGTAAGAATACTGGAGTGGGTTGCCATGCCCTCCTCCAGGGGATCTTCCTGACCCAAGGACCGAACCCGTGTCTTTTACGTCTCCTGCACTGGCAGGCAAGTTCTTTACCACTAGTGCCACCTGGGAAGCCCAATAGTCCAGTATAAAATAAAAAGCTTTTAAAAAATAAACTCAATAAAGTTTTGAGCCGTCCATCCACCATTCAGCCAGCCAATAGCATTTTGAGTGCCTACAGTGTACCAGGTGCAGTTCTGGCCTCTGAGGATTCTGAAGCAGCTTAAAGGGCCCCCACCCTTGGGGAGCTCCAGGGAGGAGGCAGATGATAAGCCAAGTACATCAATTCGTGACAGGAGCCGGGGCTGAGTGTCCTGCAGGAGATATGGGCAGAGGACGTGGGAGGTGAAAGGCAGGAGTGAGCACAGCTGCTTGATGGGCTGGGCAGCAGAGAGAGGGCTGCAGGCAGGGGGTGGGCAGACCAGGGGATGGTGGGGAACCCCAAGGAGGAGGTGACTTAATCATATTCCTTGGTCCATGGACTTCATGATCCTTGACACATGGCTTCTCTTGTTTTTTATATTCATCTGTTGCCTTTAACTCTCTTACACAACAGAGCTCCTTAAAAGGGACAGTAAACAAAGAAATGTTCAGCGGATGGTTTAGGAATTTCCTGATTGGGGTGTGTCAAGAGAGAGCCCACGTGTTCCTTAATAGGCTGCATCAGTGGCACATCTCTCAGCTAGGAGGGAACTTGAGAATGGCTCATCCCCTGAGAACGTCCGCCAGCTCCCCCCGAGGTGGCTAAACCCCTGAATGTCAGCAGAGCCCCCAGTGCAGCCATAGACAGGACCGTGCACAACTCCAGGGGGCGACATGGTTGTAGTCTAGGTTTTTGTTTTCCTGAAACCTTGAGTCTTACCAGCTCTGTTCCCTAGACTAGAAAAGTGGCTTCCTCTTTGCTTTCATGCGTGGTCCACCTCTGGGCTATGGCTCGTTTTCCACGTGTGGTTATTAAAGACACGTCTTACGGGCCCCTCAGAGGGCCAGGATCAGCTCTCACTCGGTTCGACATACCCTCACTAGTTTTCCCACTGTGCCTTCCATGCGGCTGCTGCTAAGTCGTTTCAGTCATGTCTGATTCTGTGCGACCCCACATACGGCAGCCCACCAGGCTCCCCCATCCCTGGGATTCTCTAGGCAAGAATACTGGAGTGGGTTGCCATTTCCTTCTCCAATGCATGAAAGTGCCTTCGATATGCAGGGGCAAACTAATTATTGGTATTATTGGTTGAATGAATATGTTCTGAAGCATTAAATGAATGAAGAGACCAAATTCTCCAGGAGGTGTGGAAGGCGGCCAAAGCCATCAATGTCTGGGTACAGCAGAGAGAGTTTATTAGGTCACCCTGTGAAAAGAACATGCTTCAGAGGATCAGAAAGCTTTGGGAAAAATCTCTCCTCTCCTCTGAATTGTGAATAGGTGGGACAGCAAATATGTCCAGGGTCATTACGTACTTTGTACATATATGTCCAGCAAATATGTACTTTGGGTCTCTAGAGATAATGTCTATAAAAATAAAAAGATAACTTGATGTGGATGTTTTCACCCAAAGATGAAAACTCTCTAACGACAAGATGGGAAGCAATGGAAAGAAAGAAGAGTTTGGAGATAGTTTACTAGCTGGGTAAAGTGAAAATGTTACTCACTCAGTCATGTCCAACTCTTTGCAACCCCATAAACTACAGCCCGCCATGCTCCTCTGTCCATGGGATTTTCCAGGCAAGAATACTGGAGTGGGTTGCTATTTCCTTCTGCAGGGGATCTTCCCGACCCAGGGGTTGAACCCCTGTCTCCTATGTCCCCTACGTTGGCAGCAGATTCCTTACTTCTGAGCCACCTGGGAAGCCCTTGCCACTGAACTGTACAGTTAAATATGATACAAAGAGTGTGTTTTATATTATGTGACTTTCACCACAATAAAAAAATGGAAAAGAATTATGTGAAAATGTAAACATGATGGCACTCATTGAAAATATCTGTGTAGAAGAAGGGATTACATAGACCATGCTGAGTTTATAAAAGTAGCCCAAAACCAAAGAAACACAAGTGACCCCAATGATATCAGTTCCTATCGGGTCATTACTGGAAAATGTAAATGCCTGCTCTTTTGGGGTCAAAACCCTAATGCCATGTAAAAGAAAATCTGCTTAAATTCCACAGATCCTATGAACACAAGAATTTACTGATGTTTCTTTAAAAGACATCTTTTGCTTAAAATACAAACTCAATCTATATCGTCCACCTACAAAGAAACTTATTACACTCTATGCAATGAGAAAAATGTGTACTCTAGATATGCTGAATGACTTCATTCTTTTTAAATGGACATCGGAAGGTCAGAAAGAAAATTTACATATTGTATTAAGAGAGGCAAATAAGTTGACCCTGTGCAAGCAACTCACACATTTCACCTCTCCTTACTGCTTTCTTAGAAGCCCACCAGAGACAGCTCATGACCCTCTTGGCCCAGTGGGCATCATACCTTTGTAGAACAGATTGGCTGGTGGCTGATGGGTGCCAGCCACTTTGGAGGACATTTCTGCTTCATAGCCTGCTGGCAAGTTGTTCAAAATGGCGCTAGAGTGTTTGGTGGAGCCCAGCCACAGGTACACGTCAATTTTTGCTTGTACTGACCAACCAGCCGGCCGTTTTCCAGGAAGCTGGGAAAAGGTTACAAGGAAGATTGCCTCATTAGTAGGAACCAAATGGGCCTCACTCTTTGAGCTCCTTCCCTGGGGCTCGTATTAAAATGAGACCAATGACCCTAATTGGCACAACACACAATTTTAGAGAAGGACCCAGGTTTAATGGGCCCTGAAGCTTAAACAGGCCTTGCATGAAGCACTTCCAAGTCCTGGATCATTTAAACCTAACAGGTAAGTGTGGTTATTGCCTCTATTTTAGAGAGAAGAAAACTCGGGCTCAGAAACACTAACTATAATAAGTTCCTAGTATAACACAGCTCTTTTTTTTTTTTTAACTGAAAGAGTATTCATTTTACTGAAAATCTTCAATGTCTTACACACCAAACATCAATAGGCTTAGCAAAGCTTTTTGTATCCATCATTGGCTTATGCATCATTCATGAAGAAAGTGTCCTGGATCCAATTAACTGCCTAGCTGATCTGAATCTTTTGGGTTACTCAGGTAAGCCATTTCTAGTGGCTGAGATCACTCAGCTTTTCAGGGACAGAGCCAGGACTCAAATCAGGGGAGATGAAATCAGATCTGGGCTCTGGACCATGAACCCACACAGACTGCCTCTCCCCACACTGAGCTGAAATATCCCTTCCCAGAGCTTCCAATAGCCCAGTTTCAGCCATAGCCTCTGCCTCTTTGCTTCATTCAGAAAAACTCAGATGCTCCTTCCATAGGTCAGGCCCCTGTGAGCTTGTAGGAACCTGCCTGCCTTATCACACCCTTTCTACCTGGCTGGTCACCTCTCCTTCCTTCACCCCTTCTTCACACAGTGTGATTTCAAATTCCCTCACTACCCTGTTTTCCCTCTTTGAATGTACTCAGATTTGAATTTGTATGTTTATGTGTGTACTAGTTTGAGTGGTGTGTATACACAATATACATGTTGTGGATGGGTGCCTGCGTGCTCAACATGTGAAGGACACAGCTCAATGCAGAGTGGCTCCTTTATTTCTCCACCACCGGGATTAGGGGATCCCTTAGGTCGGGAACCCCCTGGAGAAAGAAATGGCAACCCCCCTCTAGCATTCCTGCCTGTAGAATCCCATGGACAGAGGAGCCTGGTGGGCTACAGTCCATGAGGTGCAAAGAGTCAGACAGGACTGAGTGACTAAACCATCACCAGCATCCCATCTAGGGAGTCCCAGGCCCCAAACTCGGCCGTCTTCAGTACTTCTGGCCAGGCCTGCATTCTGAAAGTGGCCGCCTCTCCAGACTGTTGACCTTCTAAGTGCCTCTTCTGCTTCTCAGGTGTTCCCATCAATACACAATTCCCTTTCTTCTGCACCACTTATTTTCCCTCGAGAGTCACAAAATCCCACTAGGAGAGGCTACCACTTGCTCTGAAAATTTCCCAGGCACTTGTGGAAAGCCCGAGAACCCAAATTGCATCTGGTTGTTCGCCTGCCTTCCTATCTTTCTCTGTGAGTTCCCCAGGAAGATTCTAAGCAACCCAATTCAGCAACTGCCACCAGGTGTCACCAGACCTTGCAGAGGGAGCAGGGCCAGAAGGGCATCTCAAGGACTGAGAGACAGTCTTGGGTCTCTCTTCCAAGAGCTCACATCTAGACAAGGAGGCTGACTTGCATTCACCTACTCATATACAAAGTCAGGTGTAAGAGAGAAGATGCCATTGGACCAGAGAAGAAGCAGCAGGCACTTCCACCGTTTCTTTAAGACTCTCATATTCCGTATCTTTGTATGGTGACATATCATAACTAGACTTAGCATAGTGACCATTTTGAAATGTACAGAAATATCAAATCATTACGTTGTATAACAGAGGCTAGCATAGTATTGTAGGTCAATTTTACTTCAAAAACAAACAGAGAAAAAGAGATTAGGACTTCCCTGGTGGCGCAGTGGATAAGAATCTGCCTGCCAATGCAGGGGACACAGTTTCGATCCCCGGGCTAGGAAGATTCCACATGCCTCAGAGCAACTGAGTACATGAGCCACAACTACTGGTTAGTTAGCCACAACTAACTGCATCCTGTAACTCCTGAAGCCCGCGTGCCTAGAGCCTGTGCTCCACAACACAAGAAACCACTTCACTGAGAAGCCTGTGCAAAGCAACGAAGACCCTGCACAGTCAAATAAATACATATGTACATAATAAAAAAAAGAGAGAGACCAGATTTATGGTTACCAGAAGCAGGGGGTATGCGAGGGGGATTGGATGAAGGTGAAAGGGTAGAAACTTCCAGTTAAAGATAAATAAATACTAGGGATGCAATATACAACTTGATGAATACAATGAACACTGATGTGTTACACATGAAAAAGTTAAGAATCATAAGAATTCTCATCACAGAATTTTTTTTCTTTAATTCTGTATCTATATGAGGTGATGGATGTTCACTAAATTTATTATGATAATCATTTCAAGATATATGTAAGTCAAATCATTATGCTGTATGCCTTAAACTTGTATAGTGCTCTATGTCAATTATAGCTCAATAAAACTGGAAGAAAAAAAAAAGACTCACATATTCCAGTGGGTTTTAATAAGTACTTTGGGGTTGGATCATAGAGAAGGCATCCCAGGAAGAGGAAAGTGCCTGAACAAAGCTACAAGAGCAGGAACTAAGAATGGTGCTAAGGGCTGATGTTTACTGAATGCTTGTTCTATGCCAGGGATGGATCTGCTGAAAGCTTTCAGCAAAGAAAGAGCTGAAACAGAGAATGACACAGACGAGGCTGTAGAATCCTGCTGAGTATACGGAGGAGTTTATTCTTTAGGGAGTAGGACGTCATTGTTTATTCAGCTTTAAAAAGACAAATAAGGTCATTTTGCTGTTAGTAAAGAGAACCATAATTGCAACTCAGAATTTTTAAAATTATAAGACAAATAACTCTCCATTCATCACTTCTACAATAATAATTGTTATTGTTGTTTGACTCTTTGCAACCCCATGGTCTGTAGCCCGCCAGGCTCCTCTGTTCGTGGGATTTCCCAGGCAAGAATACTGGAGTGGGTTGTCATTTCCTTCTCCCAGGGGATCTTCCTGACCCAGGGATCAAACCTGCATCTCTTACAGAGCAAGTGGATTCTTTACCACTGAGCCACCAGGGAAGCCCACAGTAATAACGGTAATAGTTAAAATGTGGTAAGCTCTTGTTCAATTCAACAAATAGCTACTGAGAGCCTATGGTTATTTTGTTGTCATAAAAGCAACAAAAACATCTGCCATTTGGATCCATCACAGGCCTTCAATTCACAACAGCAGGATTTTTGTCATATCACAGTGATGTCCTCAATGCCTAAAAGAGTACTTCATACCCAGGAAGCACTCAGTAAATATTTGTTGAATTTTCTGCTTCTTGGTCTAATGATAATATTTTCCATGTGCTGAGCACTTACATTGACCCAGGCCCTGGTTGAATGTTCCTACACACAGAAGGTCCTATTCAGTTCAGTTCAGTTCAGTCACTCAGTCGTGTCTGACTCTTTGCAACCCCATGAATCGCAGCACGCCAGACCTCCCTGTCCATTATCAACTCCTGGAGATTACCCCAACTCAGGTCCATCGAGTTGGTGATTCCATCCAGCCATCTCATCCTCTGTCGTCCCCTTCTTCTCCTGCCCCCAATCCCTCCCAGCATCAGGGTCTTTTCCAAAGAGTCAACTCTTCGCATGAGATGGCCAAAGTATTGGAGTTTCAGCTTCAGCATCAGTCCTTCCAATGAACACCCAGGACTGATCTCCCTTTAGGATAGACTGGTTGGATCTCCTTGCAGTCCAGAAGGTCCTATTACTTGCATACTATTAACAAGCCATAGGCTATCATTCATCTTCATGATGACTATAAAACAAATTCTTTCATGCTGTGTATTTTAAAGATGAGGAAGTGGAGGTTCAGAGAGGTTAAGACAATTGTCCAACATCACAGAGCAAAGCAGGAATAGAACCAAGACTTAACCCTGTTCCACCTGGCTCCAGAGCCCATCCTCTTAGGCCTCCTCACATACTGATATGTGTATCCATGCATGTGAGTTGCCTGGAGATCTGGTAGAATGCAAATTCTGACTCCAAAGGTGTGGGGTAGGATTTAAGATCCTGCATTTCTTCCTATTAGTGCTGATCCTGTTGACCTATGGACCACTATTTCAACGAATAGCAAGACTCTGCATTTACTATATTGCATTGCCCCAAGCCAGACTGATATCCCTTGCTTAAAACAAAAACACAGAACATCCTACATCTCTGCTGCTCTGAAGACAACCTGTATGTGTGAATCATGGTTAGAACCTAATGCTCAGCTAATATCTTGTGCTGTTATACAAGGACCATGACCACATGCCTAAACTTTGTAGGTTACACATCTTTTTAAAAATTCCCTGGTGGCTCAGTGGTAAAGAATCCGCCTGCCAATCCAGGAGACATGGGGTTAGTCCCTGGTCTGGGAAGATCCCACATGTCATGGAGCAACTGTGCCTGCACTCCACAACTACTGAGCCAGTGCTCTGGAGCCCAAGAGCCACAACTACCAGAACTATGGAAGGCCATTGGTAGTGCCGTAGAGCCCATGCCCTGCACCAAAAGAAGCCACCATGATGAGAAGGCGACACACCATAACCAGAGAGAAGCCCCATTCTCTGCAACTAGAGAAAAGCTCACGCGGCAACAAAGCCTTCTCTGGTGGCTCAGACGGTCAAGAATTCACCTGCAGAGAGAGACCTGGGAGACCTGGGTCCGATTCCTGGGTTGGGAGGATCCCCTGGAGAAAGAAATAGCAACCCACTCCAGTATTCCCTGGTGGCTCAGAGGGTAAAGCGTCTGCCTGCAATGCAGGAGACCTGGGTTCGATCCCTGGGTCAGGAAGATCCCCTGGAGAAGGAAATGGCAACCCACTCTAGTACCCTTGCCTGGAAAATACCATGGACGGAGGAGCCTGGTAGACTACAGTCCACGGGATCGCAAAGAGTCGGACACGACTGAGCGATTTCACTTCACTTCACTTCCAGTATTCTTGCTTATATAACCCCAAGGACAAAGGAGCCTGGCAGGCTACAGTCCATGGAGTCGCAAAGAGTCAGACACAACTTAGCACAACAATGACCCAGCGAAGCCAGAAACTAACTAAATAAATTTTTTAAAATACACACATTGAACTTGCAAGACAATGCAGTCTCTCACTTAGGAATCCAAGTTGTAACTCACGCAACATCACTGAGCACCTTCTGAGGTACGTTTAATTTCATGTGCATTTCCAGCCTTGGCTGTGTCTTCCTTGCTCCCCCTTCCCCAGTCTCTAGTGAAATGCCAACTGACTTACAAAGAAGGGTAATCATGGCCAGTCAGAAAAAGGGAAGAAAGATGGTCATTCACACAAACTGTGTTGAAGTTAGCCCATCAGTATTAGTTAAGAGAAAAAATGTTTGCTTTGTAGAGACTTCACTCTGTGGCAGGACCCGGAAGGGTGTTGGCAGCCACCACTTTCTGCTGCATCCTGGGAAAAGCATCACCAGCTCAATGGACATGAATTTGAGCAAACTCCAGGAGATGGTGAAGGACAGGGAATCCTGGCATGCTGCAGTCCACGGGGTCACAAAGAGTCCGACACAACTGAGAGGCTGAACAACAATAAAGGAAAAGCTAAATGGAAAGCTAGAGGCCTGAAAAGAAGAGATGGGAATCAGGGCTGTGGAGCAGAAGCCAGGATAGGGGTGGAAACAAGACTGAGAAGGGATGGACTCAGCATTGACACGTGTCCCAGGGAGAAAGAAAAAGAAGATTGGGCGCCCCCCTCTGGCAAGTGCATCCAGCTCCTCTCGTAGGAAGAGCTTGCTTTGGGTAATGAGTGTCCTTTTCTGAGACTGAAACTGGAGAACTCTGCTTCAGAACACAACTCTGGGTGGTGGATGGGGCTGAGCTCTGCAAATTCTGTTCCAGCATTTTTAATAGCATTGTGAATATTAAATTAGGGAGAAAGAAAAATCTTGGAACAGGAACAACGGAACTCTGACTGCCTTTCCAGGTTTACTATTCCCTAGCCATGTCTTCAGATGATGTAGTTTTGTTTCCCCTAGATTAATATTCCCCTAATCTGGGATCAGGGCTTCCCAGGTGGCTCAGTGGTAAAGAACCTGCCTGCCAAAGCAAGAGATGCAAGAAATGCGGGTTTGATCCCTGGGTTGGGACGATCCCCTGGAGAAGCAAATGACAACCCACTCTGGTATTCTTGCCTAGAAAATCCCATGGACAGAAGAGCCTGGAGGGCTACGTCCATGGGGTTGCAAAGAGTTGAACACAACTAAAGTGACTTGGCATGCATGCACACAAGCCTTTGAGACCACTCCTTCTCTATGTTTGCCCAAGGCCACTTCTGGAATAGAAATTTCTTTGTAGTAGAACTAAAATACCCAAGGTCTCCAGGAAAGGCTTAAATCTTGATTTAAAGACAGTAGATTCTATCCAGAGATTGTGCCTATAACCCACAAAGGGTGCAGGGACCCAAGATGAAAAGACTATCATATATCTACAATGTAAAGTCATCAGGAATCCTGAACTAGTTCTGTGGAATATCAGCCTCTCCTCTTGTAATTTTCTTTGCAATCTAGTTTAAAGATATAGATGAACTTGTGAGATGATGCCATGGATACATTACCCAAGAGAAAAGGTAGAGAGGAAACTAACAGAAAAATGTTCATCCTTCCCAGTAATCAAAGAAGTAAAATTTAAAATAACCTTAGAGTACATCCACTAGATTTAAAACAAAACAAAACAAAAAAAAAGGAAAAATGGAAACTATTAGGATGGTCTACTTAAACATAACTTGAATCAAGAAGGGGCAAGATGTTCTAGTTGTCCTCGGATTTTTGAAAGTCTTAGTGTTGAGTCATAAATCTGGACACATACGAGGAATTCTGTGTAACCCAGGAAAAACAGAGATTTCCTGTCTTTGAGTCAAAAATAGTACAGACTTACTTTGAGGAAATGAGTTTTGATCTTCCCGCAGTGTTGACCCATCTGATCCCCAATGGGGGAATAGAGCAGGTCCTTGGCGGCGATGCGGGCATACGCCACCCTCTTGTTGTTGCTCAGCATCCAGATGAAGACGTCAGGGATGGTGTGCTGTGGCTGTCGGGGCAGAAGGGGTGGATGTGATAGGTGGGTATTTACATGGGCATTTCCAGGGTTCTCCTATACCGAAACAACCCCCTTCTGCAAAGGTTCTGTGACTTATACTGTCTGGGTACTGAGACACCTGTGCAACCAAGCAAGTTAAGTACAGCTTCTTTGAGAAAGTCTTAGGTCATGGAAATCCCATACACCAAACTGCTCATCACACTTTGACGATACACAAGTCAGATCCATGACTTGGCATCTTTGCTCATCTACTTTTCTCCATCTGCAGAACAAATACATTCTATACTTTCCCATGGAATTTTTTCTTTGCATTCTTGTAAGAACAATTTAGTTTCAAGCAGTGGACCTCCTAGGAGCCTGGTAACATTTCCAGAACATTCAGATGAAAAAACAAAAATCCATGAATGTCCTTGGATGTCTTTCCATCTTCAGGAAGGAAAAACAGTTTTACAAGGGACTTTATACCTAAAATATGATTGTTAAGTATTTTCACTCCATTTTAGGTGTTTGTTCAGGAGAAACTGCATTAAATTGTGTGGAAAATTAGACTTTAAAGTTGAGCTAATCAAGATAAGAATTGCAGAATTCCCTGCCAAGAGACCCATTACATAGTGAGTGTTTGAAACGCACATTTCTGAGCCAACATAGCTTCCAAAACTAAAGGGAAATGTATTGTCATAAACTAGCTTTTGACATCCTTGGACTGTAAGCAGATGCTGTTTCTAACCCCATAACTGGTACCCTTCCTCTCTTGACATGGAAACAAGGACACTCATGGGAAGGGTTTCGAGCCACAGGGTTGTTTAGTCACAGCCCTGTTTCAAACGTTCTGGGTGCTTATTAAAATTCCTGCATTCCAAAGTGACTGTCTCAGGGTTTTTTACGCTTCCAGGGAATGACTGATTTGCAACAAGAAAAACAACTTTCAAGAACAACAGAAGCCATAAATCTGTACCTCTCCCCGAAACCTTTGCACAGGAAACCTGGTTTTTATAACAGAAACAAATATGAGGACTTTGTAAAGCTCATTCTGGTTGTCGCCAGAAGATATTACTTACAACTAATTTTTTTTTCTTCTTTTCCTGCTTTTTTTTTCTTTTTTTAAGCTTAAACTTTTTTTGGTATTGGTGTATAGACAATTAACAATGGCTTACAACTAACTTTAAAATGAGAAGATTTGTTTTAACTTTTACTGAACATGAGCTTCAATTTCAGTTTTCTTAGTTAAAAATCTATCAAAGTTCTTGTGCTTATTTTGACTTTTCTTGAGCCTACTAAGAAGTGTGGTTTTTTCTGTTTGTTTTTGTTTTAGGAACATGCTTTTTATTTCTGCTGACTACTCAGGTTTCATTTTAAAAAAAATCCATAAAGTCATACATGTTTGACTTAATTTAAAAACCTCCCTTCTCACCCTTCAAATGAATACTGCCTCCTCAGCTCAGCAGAACTTGAAAGAAAACACAGCTCCATCTTTCATCCTTAGCAAACATTCAAACCCCCCAGGAAGGCATATTCAGGTTAATCTTTCAAATGAGCTTTGCCTGTAGAGTTGATTACCTCATCCACAAGAAAGCGGATTTTTTCCACAAAGTTTTGGGCTGTCTGGATCATTTCTTCAAGAGATAACTTTTTCTTCTGCTGCTGAGTGAGCCCCTTGGCTTCCTTGGCTATCGCCTCCTAAAACAAAACAGGAGTCGGTGTAGATCTTTCTAGAAATCTGGTTAAGAAGCACAGTCAAAGTGCTTGTAAGCTCCACACTGAGCCATCATGAGGGCAGTTTCAGAGTCTGCACGCTGCCCATTAAAAGAAGGAGGTGGCTCAGACAGTAAAGAATCCGCCTACAATGCAAGAGATCTGGTTTGATCCCTGGGTTGGGAAGATCCCCTGGAGGAGGGCATGGCAACACACTCCAGTATTCTTGCCTGCACCCTGTGGACAGAGTCTGGCGGGCTACAGTCCATGGGGTTGCACAGTCAGGCCTGACTGAGCCACTTTCACTTCAGGAATATGGAAAGAGGGAATATTGTTTCACCTTCATTTGACAGATGAGAAGCTGAGGCCAAGAGAAGTCAGTGTCTGATGGGGTTCCTGGCGCATGGCGGGTGTTAAATAAATGTTTGTGGAGTGAGCAGACGAGTCAATAAGTTGGGGACAAGCACCAAGTACCTACAGCCTCGTGTTCCCTGCACCCAGGGCCTGGCACCTAAGAAGCCCCTGATCAGAGGACCTGAATTCCTGCTGTGGACCAGGCGCTCCCAGGAGCCAAGGCCTCGGGGAGGGGAAGGACCCAAGTTTCCCTTCCCTGAGGCTTTGACAGTCGGTGAGGTGAAAGCAGTACTTGCAAATAACTAAACCATGTGAAACACCAAGAGACTAGAGGGGCCAAAGCCAGGTTTTATGAATAATGCTAAATATGATATTTTAGCTGAATCTTTAAAAATACATTGAATTCATCAGATGATAAGAAAAAGGACAGTCCGGATGGAAGGAACAACTACATATGAAGATACATAATCAGTAAGGGTTCAAAATCATTGCTGCTTAGATATATAGGAAGGGAGAAATGGGAGCTAAGATTGGGAGACTAGGCTGGGCCCAGATGCTGAGCAGCTCTGTATGTCATGCACAAAGGAATTTGGCCTTTATCTTTTGAACAACTGCACTGTTTTTGTTGCTCAGTCCTTGAGTCATGTCTGACTCTTTGTGACCCCATGGACCGCAACCCACCCCAGGCTCCTCTGTCCTCCACTATCTCGCAGAGTTTGCTCAAATTCATGTTCATCAACATGGTGATGCTATCTAACCATCTCATCCTCTGCTGCCCCCTTCTCCTTTGGCCCTCAGTCTTTCCCAGCATCAGAGTCTTTTCCAGTGAGTCGGCTCTTCACATCAGGTGGCCAAAGTATTGGAGCAATTGAGAGACCCCAGTGATATTTTCATGAAGAGCGATCTAAGCAGGTTTGTGTTTTGGAGACCATTCTGGAAGGTGGACTGGAGGACGATGACTGCAATAGTCCAGGCCAGAGATGCTAAGGCACTCGGGTTAGGCAGTGGTTCAGGGGATAAAGAATAGAGTAATGGCCAGAGTCTTTAAAGGCCAGGCTGAGTCCCTGGCCTGGGGTCAAACTGACCATTTAGGGTGAGGTATAGGGATCAATTCAAAGTTGATTCTTAGGCTTCTGACTGGAGCAACAGGGGAGGCTGGTGATGCCAATACAGGATGGGGAACAAGGTTAGGTGGGAAGATAATGGGCTGAGTGGGGTATGTTGGGTCAGAGGGGCAGCAGATGACGTGTCCACTCGGAGGCTGGAAACACAGGCCTGGAGCTGGGGAAAGAGCGAGCCACTACAAAGGGCTGCCATGATGGGCTTGTTCTGGACAAGGACTGCCGGACACAGAAAACGAGAGAGCTCGGCAGGTGATACACGGGGGATGGATATTTCAGAGGCAGGGAGGGGCAGTCACAGGTGCTGAGGAAGAAATGGGTAGGAAGAAGATTTTATATATGGTGGGAATCTGGTCTCCCTGGGAGTAGGGGAGAACACAAACCATTCATTATTCTGGAAAGAAGGATGAGTCAAGTGTTCAGAGACTCAGGCTTTAGTCTCTGGAGTATACTTAACTAGCTATGACCTTAAGAAAACAAATGCGGTTCATCTCTCCAGGCCCCATTCACATCTTTAAAATGTCCCTGGCCAAACAGAGTCGGGTTTTTTTGTAAACTGGAGGATAACTGCTTTGCAATGTTGTATTAGTTTCTGCTATACAACAGTGTGAACCATCCGTATGTATACATGTATCTCTTCCCTCTTGAACCTCCCTCCCCCCCATCCCACCCCTCTAGGTCATCACAAAGCACCAAACTGAGCTCCCCGACACTGAGGAATTTCATTTTGCAGAATTATCATGACTTCATACAAGATGCTCCCTGGGGCCACGGCTGGAACTGAAGTTTCAAGGAGAAATAATCAGGGTCTGATCTGGCCTAGCAATTCCCAGTCATCACTCATTCAACGGGGACTGAGCGACTCCCAGGCACCCAGAGCTGTACAGGGTTCACAGGATGCAGAGAGGGACCAGCCACCGCCCGACCCTGCAGGGCTCACAGCTTTTCATACAGTTTGTAAAGGGAGGACATCGAGGAGAGGAAGCCTAGTTATTTCTTTTTGTCTCTCAGCTCAGGAGGCAGAAGGTTAGGTGCAAGAGCCCACAGCCTCTGACAAGATACAAATGCCAAAAAATGAACAAGCCCTACATCAGAATAGAATGTAGCACTGGTGGGCTTCTAGCTCATTCTTATAAACATTCAGTACATGCTAGCTCTCCTCCAGCGTACTCATTTGTTTATTCCCTTTCCACTCATTCCTCTATATCACACAAACATTTAACCCTTAGAACCTTATCCTCATGTGGTCTATGACCTATGCTTCATCTACGAGGCTTATTTTTAAAGCACATGTTTTAGTGCTTCCCAAGTATAAATAGATTTTCACATACCAGCTCCTGCCAACAGAGCGTAAGTCGTTTCTTATCTAAATTGGTTTGGTTCAACATCTTGGGCTTCTTTTCTGCTTCAGAGATGAAGGTGCTAGAGGAGAAGAAAAACAATTTTCAAACCTACTTAGTGAAAATTCATTTCTATAATTCCAGAGATTTGCAAGTATACTTTCTACAATGCAATGGCAAAGTTGATGAAGCCACGGAGCCAAGGTTTTTTTTACTAGGATTAAGCAATGATGCACTAACATTTCTTTTCTTTATTTAAAAGAGTTAGTTATTTATTTGGCCGTGCTGGGTCTTAGTTGTGGCATATGGGATCTAGTTCCCTGACCAGGGATCAAACCTGGGTGCCCTACATTGGGAGTTTGGAGTCTTAGCCACTGGACCACCAGGGAAGTCCCTGTACTGTTTCTGAGAGACAAATGAGAACGGGAATTGATGTCCAGGTCCTGCAATGATTTGGGGAATGCTTGTTTTTCCACTTTCTTTTGTTATATGCCTAATGTGATTGCTAAAACTCAGCAATGGCCACAGGACTGGGAAAGGTCAGTTTTCATTCCAATCCCAAAGAAAGGCAATGCCAAGGAATGCTCAAACTACCACACAATTGCACTCATCTTACACGCTAGTAAAGTAATGCTCAAAATTCTCTAAGCCAGGCTTCAGCAGTATGTGAACCGTGAACTTCCAGATGTTCAAGCTGGTTTTAGAAAAGGCAAAGGAACCAGAGATCAAATTGCCAACATCTTCTGGATCATCAAAAAAGCAAGAAAGTTCCAGAGAAACATCTGCTTCTGCTTTATTGACTATGCCAAAGCCTTTGACTGTGTGGATCACAATAAACTGTGGAAAATTCTGAAAGAGATGGGAATACCAGACCACCTGACTTGCCTCTTGAGAAACCTATATGCAGGTCAGGAAGCAACAGTTAGAACTGGACATGGAACAACAGACTGGTTCCAAATAGGAAAAGGAGTACGTCAAGGCTGTATATTGTCACCCTGCTTATTTAACTTCTATGCAGAGTACATCATGAGAAACACTGGGCTGGAAGAAGCACAAGCTGGAATCAAGATTGCCAGGAGAAATATCAATAACCTCAGATATACAGATGACACCACCCTTATGGCAGAAAGTCAAGAGGAACTAAAAAGCTTCTTGATGAAAGTGAAAGAGGAGAGTGAAAAAGTTGGCTTAAAGCTCAACATTCAGAAAACGAAGATCATGCCATTCAATCCCATCACTTCATGACAAATAGATGGGGAAACAGTGGACACAGTGTCAGACTTTATTTTTCTGGGCTCCAAAATCACTGCTGATGTTGATTGCAGCCATGAAATTAAAAGACGCTTACTCCTTGGAAGGAAAGTTATGACCTACCCAGACAGCATAATAAAAAGCAGAGACATTACTTTGCCAACAAAGGTCTGGCTAGTCAAAGCTATCGTTTTTCCATTGGTCATGTATGGATGTGAGAGTTGGACTATAAAGAAGGCTGAGCATTGAAAAATTGATGCTTTTGAACTGTGGTGTTGGAGAAGACTCTTGAGAGTCCCTTGGACTGCAAGAAGATCCAACCAGTCCATCCTAAAGGAGATCAATCCTGGGTGTTCATTGGAGGGACTGATGTTGAAGCTGAAACTCCAATACTTTGGTCACCTGATGAGAAGAGCTGACTCATTTGAAAAGACCCTGATGCTGAGAGGGATTGGGGGCAGGAGGAGAAGGGGACAACAGAGGATGAGATGGTTGGATTGCATCATCGACTCAATGGACATGGGTTTGGGTGGACTCCGGGAGTTGGTGATGGACAGGGAGGCCTGCGGTGCTGCGGTTCATGGGGTCGCAAAGAGTCGGACATGACTGAGTGACTGAACTGAACTGAACTGATACAAGTTCATAAGAGCAAACCCAAGATAATGCAGTTATTTTGCAATTCATTTTACAAATTTAACACAAACCAAAAGGTTTCTAAAAAGTTGTATGTCAAGCAAATATTTTAGTTTCAAAACTGGGCTATGTCCTCATATTTTTAAAAATATACAAAGGACTGAACAGTAACACTTTGATAGATGAAATTGAAAATGTGCTCAGTAGAGAAAGGTTATGAGTGCGATGAACTAGAAATGGCTCTAAACGTGGGAAAATAAAATATTGTCCTCATCAGCAATAATTTAAATGCAAATTAAAATTGACGCATTTTCACTTATTAAAAACTGGATAGTATTCAAGATTGAAAATATTCGAGAGGAAAAAGTCACTCTCCTCTATTACGATAGGAGAGTGTTAATTATTATAATGTTTAGGAGGTAATTTGACAGTACTTATCAATATATAAATGTCCATATAATTTGATGCAAAAAATTATACTAGAATTTTATCCTTTAAAAATAACTGAAGGTTCTTGCAAAAAAGATGTTTATACAGTAATGTTTATTATAGCACCATTTATAGTAGCAAAATAAATCAGAACAAAAATATCAGGGGCTAGTTAAATACTACATGATATATATCACATGACTAAACAGTGGGGTCAACTATTAGTTACCGCTGTAGAAAGATGCTGGTGATACATTGTTGAGTGAAAAAGCAAGCTGCTGAACAAAGTGTGCAATATTTGTAAAGAAATAGAGCATTCTTATGAATGTGTATGTTTGCAAATACACAGGAAAAAAAAAAAAAACAGAAAGACCAATCAAATTCTGCTCTCTGAGTGGGATTGAAGAGAGAACTGAGAATATTTTTACCCTACCCATCCTGGGTTTTGCTGGGTTGTGAGATGAGCATGTAGTACTTTTGTGATGAAAAGAATCAATTACAAAGGAACAACACGGGGGTAAGATGCCAAATCTCCCAGCTCGGGGTCCCACACAGAAGCTCCGCCTAGTGGCAGTTGAAGCTTTGCCAGAAATTCTCTTTGGGCTTACTAGTCGTTGCATTTTCTCTAAATTTTAAAGAAGAATAAAAGGATTCTATTTTGAGGAAGGCGTCTTGTCACATGTCTACCTTTCTTTCCTAGAGGAAGAAGGAATCCGTTCCACTCCCAGCATGGATCAGCTCTAAGAAACATGATGAACGCTTCTAATCTCTCTCCCTTCCACACAGGGGGAGAAATAGCTTATTTTCCCCTCAGAATGGGGGTAGATGACTTTGGCTCATGACTCTGATCATTCTTCATCTTTTAGACCCAGCCAACTGTGGGCAGGCTCCTCACTTCCAAATGGCAGGTGGTCTGGTCCTTCTAGGCGGAAGCCCCAAAGTCAAGCTGCTCAACTGCCAACAGGTTGGGGGGAACCACAAAGCCTCTTTGACCTCAGGTCCAAACTGCTTTCTTAAATCCCTATTTATCAAATATAAAACAAATGTCTGATCTCTGTCTGACCCTCATGTATATTTTTCAGTTGGTTTTAAACTTGCAGAAAAGAAAGGAATGATTATCCCATCAAGCAACCTCCTAGTAAAGAAAAATTTTTCAGCTATTAATTTGCCCACAATTTCTAAAAATGATCATGAAGCTTTTAAAAGATACTTCAAGGGAATTGCAGGTGGCACTTAGCTCACAGCAGGAGTAGCACTGATTCATATTGCTTCTGTGAAAAACAGAAGACAAATCAAGATAGAAAAAACACATATTTATTTCTCCGCTTTCTTCCTTTTAAAAAAAAAGTAAAACTGGTTGGGTAGTTGAGAGATTGGGAAAGACAAAACCTGCAGAGCAGAACCCAGGAATTCAGCTGGCTGCTGTCTGTTTGGTGTTTTCTTTCCATCGAATGAAATGCCACTCCTTTCCCATTCATTCTATCGTGACAAATTCTCACTGTTGCTCGAGTATTGACTGACTCATTTCAAGAGCTAATCCAAGTTGTCTCCTTTAAGGGAGGCAGCCTGTAAGATGGTCCCCACCTCCTGCTATTCTTGCCATCATATGATTCCTCCCCTTTGAATATACATTAGTCCCAGGGATTGGTTTCTGATAGAACCCATCAAAACTGATGGGATGTCACATCCAAGATTAGATTATAAAAGGCCATGATTTCCAGCTTACTGGCATGTCCTCTCTCACTCTTCTGTCTCACACTCTGATGAAGTCAGTTGCCAGGTTGTGAGAGGTAGCGTGGAGAGACCCATATGGCAACGAATTGAGGATGACCTCCAAACAATAGCTGGCAGGGAGCTGCGGTTCTCAATCCTCCTCAATCCAACAGTTTATAAAGAACTAAATTCTGCAAATGACCACATGGGTGGTCTGGGAAGTGAGTCCTTCCAGGCTGAGCCCTGAGATAACTGTAGCTTTAGTCAATGCCTTGAGTGCAGCCTGGGATATGTTCTGAGCAAAGGACCCGACTAAGCCACATCTACATTCTTGACCCAAGAAACTGTGAAATAATAAATATGTTTTAGTCACTTAAATTTGAGGGTTATTTGTTACTCTGCAATTGGTAATTAACATACCCTATTCATTTTTATATTATACTGTCTACCTCTTGGAGTAAGAGTCATTAATTGGTGCTTATTAATGTGGCATACAAAGAATTCTGTTAAGTAGCATTTGATACAATTTATCCATCTGACTGAGAATCCCTGGTTGCTCAGCAGTAAAGAATCCACTTGCAGTGCAGGAGATGCAGGTTCATTCTCTGGGTCAGGAAGATCCCCTGAAGAAGGAAATGGCAACCCACTCCAGGATTCTTGCCTGGAGAATCCCATGGACAGAGGAGCCTGATGGGCTGGTGTCTACAGGGTCACACAATTCAAGTACAACTTAACAACTAAACCACCACCACCACCATCCAGTTGCCAAATAGTTGTTGCATGTGTGCTTCAGTTGTGTCCAACTCTCTGGACTAGCCCACCAGGCTCCTCTGTCCATGGGATTTTCCAGGCAAGTATACTGAAGTGAGTTGCCATGCCCTCCTCTAAGGGATCTTCCTGAGCCAGGTTTTGAATCCACATCTCTTAAGTCTCCTGCATTGGCAGGCAGATTCTTTCTTACTAGTGCCACCTGGGAAGCCCAAATAGTTGCTGAGTACCTACCAAACGCAAAGAAGCATGCCGGACACTAACATTGCTAGCAATTTTCTTGTTTCAAAAAGAATCTCTGCAGTAAGTCTTCCTTTTCTTCCCTTTTCCTTTGCTTTATGTTTTAGTTAAGTATCAGAAAGCAATAGTGAGCCCACAGCAGCTAAATTACTGAACAAAATTAAGATGGATGTAACAATACTCAATGTTCATTTGACTGCATGTAATATTGACTATTTTCTAAGGTAAGTAAAAGCTGATTCCATACAGCTCAGCTACCCGGATGCCATCTGTCCCTCCAGTACCTGCTTTGACTGATAAAGTCACTGAGCACCGTCTTCATTTTCTCTTCTGGGGCTTCCTCTGAAATCTTAATCAGTTCTTTTACTTCCTCTATACCTTCTTCCTGAAAACAAACCACGGAGGTGGAGGGATGAGAGATGGGAATGAAACTTTGTCGTGGAGACACTCATTCTAACATTCACAGAAATTATATTCAGCTCATATTTTGTTTTGAAAAGGAAAGAGGCAAGAGAGGACACTGTCCATGAGTTATGTGAGCTGGAAAGGGATATGTGAGAGGGATCACAAAGGGAAGGTACAAGATACCAAAGCAGCATGTTCCCTGGTTTTCTTTACCCCCAGGGGCTTGGGTGGGACAGTGTACATTTATTGCATGTAGGTGCTATTTTAAATGGGCTTCCCAGGTGGCTCAGTGGTAAAGAATCTGCCTGCCAGTGCAGGAGACAGGAGTTCGATCCCTGGGCCAGGAAGATCTCTGGAGGGGGAAATGGCAACCCATTTCAGTATTCTTGCCTGGAGAATCCCATGGACAGAGGAGTCTGGTGGGCTACAGTCCTTGGGATCCCAAAGCTGGACACGAATTAGCAATTGAGCATGCACGCACACTGTTTTGAATACTTTTACACATTCAATTCCTCAAATAATTCTGAAGGAAAGGAACAAGATATGATGGGAGATGGTAAGAGGAAATATCAAAAAGCTTCTCTGAGGAAGTGCTCGAACCTGAGCTATGGAGGCTGACTGGGCTTCCTTAGAGAAACATGATGAGGAAAAGCAGCCCAGGCAGAGGGAAGAGCATGGAGCTGGCTAGGAGGCACCAAGGAGCTTGGTTTCTTTGAGACACTTGAAAGGAGACCACTGTGCTTGGAATAAAGTAAGGAGGAGGAGCTTGTGAGAGACAGGGCCAGAGAGGTTGCAGGGCTTGACTTTGGAGGGAATTATCTACTTTGCTAAAGACTTAGGATTTCAAACTAGTTGAAGTTAAGATCTATCAATTTTGTGAGAATGCTGTCCATCCCCTGACCTTTGCAGATGAGGAAAATGGTCTACCCTTAGGTGCTATGGGCCTTCCAGGTGGCGCTTGTGGTAAAGAGCTCACCTGCCAATGCAAGAGACTTAAGATAGGCGAGCTGTATCCCTGGGTTGGGCAGATCCCCTGGAGGAGGGCATGGCAACCCACTCCAGTATTCTTGCCTGGAGAATCCCGTGGACAGAGGAGCCTGGTGGGCTACAGTCCACAGGGTCGCCAAGAGTCGGACACGACTGAAATGACTTAGCATGGATCATACTAGGTGCTATAACAGGTAGAAGCAGAGTAGGGATTTGAATTTGGAAAGCTTGATTTAAACGTGAAGAAGTTTGCAAAATGTATTCTCAGTTCCCTGGGTTCACATGGCAGGAGCCATGCATCATCCAAATGCAGAGGCCTCAATTCTTTGGTATTTAAACTGAGGCCAAGACCCTCTTCTGGGTGGGAAAAGATCCCCTTTGCCTCCAGCTTCCCAATATTTGAATCCATCACCCATCAGAGTCACCTACCAGGAGGTCTGCCATCTTCTCCAGCATGTTGGACCAATGTAGCCTAAACGTCTGGTCTCCCCAAGAACTGACGAAGTAGACACAGGGCTTCTTGGCCTCAAATGGCAAATAGTTGTAATTCCTGGGAAAACACATTAGGTCTGGAAGTCAGTTGGCAATCAGTGTTTTTCAGGCAATTCCAGTCAAATGTTCATGTTCCATACATCCTGAGTGGACTGGGGAAAGGATGGTGACAAAATAGTCACACTATTAATTCCACCCTTAGCCTCTATTTGGGGATCCATGAACGCTAAGCAATGAACAGTTATATGGCTACAATGAAGAGGCAGTAACGGCTACCACTCTGACCCAGGGCAAAGCCTAGAATGATCACCAGAAGGCAGGATTTAATTGGCAAGCCCTCTTCAAGGAAAAATTCTCTTTCTCATTGAGAGAAGGGAGAATAACTTTTTCCTTTCCCTTTAATTCTATATGCTAAGAACTGACTGTGTAAGGATCAACTGAGATAACAGAGGTGAATGTATTTTATAAACTGAAATTGCTAGAGAATTGTAAGAGGGTAATAATATTAATGAGGATAAAGTCATGTGCTTCAAACTCAACTCCAACATTCCATGGTCGCCATCCATCCATCCATCCATCCAATGTTTGTTGTTGCTGGGCACTGGTGCCAATAATATATTGATCGGGGACCCAATTCACTAAGAAAGGACCAGAGAGATGGCAAAGTAGCTGGAAGGGGAGACATGGAGCCAAAGAGAATGGTTGATGGTGATGGTTGGATATGCTTAAATGATGGTGAGAAAAAGATAGTTCAGAGGATGAGACTGAAGACAGAAAAGAAGGGACTAACTGGTAGAATTCAGTTCCCAAGGATGTGGATGTGGACGCAGGTAAGATGGGAGAGATGCAGCCAAAGGCTGAAGTTCCCTGCTTAATGACAGCTACATTCTTACCTAGTTCTGCCCCCAGCCCCCTGTAATTTTCCCACAAACATCTGGGTGTGAAGAGAAACATGGAAAGCAGGCAAGAGCACATTTCTTGTCATGGGCATTGGTTGGACAGGGGCCCTAATAAATGTGGACAGTGTTAGGAGTCATGAGCTTCTAGAGGTTGGAGTGGAGGGAAAGTGAAAGAGAGAGTTTGTTTCCATTCCAAAAGCTACAGAGGACTTCAGCCTGAAAGAATGCATGGTTGTTCTTTTTAGCTCTCCAACCTAAGTTTCTTCTAGAGGCCGTAAAGTTAGCAAAGATGCTCTGTGGTCTGTTTTGCAGAAAACAAACCAGCAGGCAACCATTCAGAAGAGAAGCCAAAGAAGTCCTTGGCAGAAACTGAGGTTATAATTACAGCAGGGGGACAAAATAAAACTTAACAAATAAGGAAGGTCAGAAACTGCTCTTTCCTTTATCTTGTTAAAAATGATGGCACTGAGGAAAACAAATGTTGTATAATAGGGCTCATATGTGGAGTCTAGAATTGACAGAGATGAACGTATCTGCAAAAGCAGAAATAGAGACACAAACGTAGAGAACAAACTCCTGGATACCAATGAGGGAAGCGGGGGTGGGATGAATCGGGAGACTGAGACTGACATATATACACTATTATGAACAAAATAGGTAACTGATCAGAACTTACCATATAGCACAGGGAACTCTACTCAGTGCTCTGTGATGACACAAGTGGGAAAGAAATCTTTATTTTTCCTTTTGAACTTTTTATTTTGCATTGGCGGCACTAGTGGTAGAGAACCCGCCTGGCAGTGCAGGAGATGTAAGAGACAAAGGTTCGACCCCTGGGTTGGGAAGATCCCCTGGAGGAGGGCATGGCAACCCACTCCAGTATTCTTGCCTGGAGAGCTGCATGGACAGAGGAGCCTGGAGGCTACAGTCCCTAGAGCTGCAAGGAGTTGGACACGACTGAAATAACTCAGCACAAAGCCAATTAACAAAGTTGTGATAGTTTCAGGTGAACAGTGAAGGGACTCAGTCACACATATACATGGATCCATTCTCCCCCCAACCCCTCTCTCATCTGGGCTGCCACATCACATTGAGCAGAGTGGGAAGGAAATCTTAAAAAGAGGGCATATGTGTATATGTATAGCTAATTTACTTTTCTACACGGAAGAAACTAACCCAACATTAGCAACTATGTGCATGTGAAGTCGCTTCAGTTGTGTCCAACTCGCTGCGACCCATGGACTGTAGCCCACCAGGCTTCTCTGTCCATGGGAGTCTCCAGGCAAAGTAATTATACTCAAGTAAAAATTAAAAACAGATGATGGCACTGAGAATCCTGCAACTAAATAAATTCCGACTCAATGCTGTGCTCTGTCCCAAGGTTTCTTTGGTCTGGATGATTTTGTGCTAACGGTGTTCAGAGCCTCTGTGTCTTTGGCTCCCAGGTCCTCCAGGTCTTACTGGATCTACAGGGCTCAGGATGCAGTATTTTCTCAGGCAAACGACTGTGCAGATGGAGAGCAGCAGATGGGAGGGTACCACGTTGCCAGCGGGAAGAGAAGCCTAACAGTTTGAACGGCTGCCCTGATGTGCCATCAGCCTTGTGAGTCTGGGCAAGGGTAGGCTGGAACCCTGAGAATCAAATGATGATCTGCCTTCTGGGCTTGTGCTCCAGTCTCATTCTTGCACTCCAGCCCCCGATGTAAATTATATGTAAATGCACATGCTTTAGGAAACTGGAAAGCCCAGAGCAAACCCAAGGTGATGTTTCAAGTGTCAGGCTAAACCACTCCTTATAAGGTGGTATTTCAATGGAGGCAACAGACAAATAAGTTGTATGTGTGTGTGTGCACGTGTGTGTATGTGTGCTCATGGGTGTGGACACTGTGGGTGCACAGGCATGTGTGTGGGGGGGCATGCACAAGTGTTGGGGGTATATTCTATTATAGAATCTTCTAATTCAGATGCTGCCATTCTTGGCTTACCACTATGTGGATAGAGCTTCAATATAGTGACAAGAATATACAGAAAACCCCCTAACATCAGCATGACTCATTTTGGTCTCTTTGAGTGAGCCGGTTAGTACTAATGTGTGTCCCACTGAAGGATTCTGTAGAGCTCTCATCTCCCTTTAAGCCCTTCTCACACTACATCTCCTGATATTACCACCGCTATCAGCAATGGGCTAGTCTAACAAGGTGGGGATGTTTTCACTGCCTGGTCCCAGAGAAAGGATGCAGAGTGCCACTGAGAGCCTCAGAAAAGCCTCCCAGAGCTACAGATCCTGCTCAGTGATGTCCTTAGGTTTGACATTGGACAGAGAAACCATTAAAGGATGGGGAAGTTTAGGGTCCTTTTTGGTGCATGTAAGGGAGGATGGGCCATCAAGCATGGCTGCCAGGGGACCAAAAAAGACCCCAAAGAAGGTGGTCCATGGGAGAGACAAGGTTTAGAAAATGTGCAGCCATATCCAGAAATGAGAGGACACGTATCCAGGGTTATTTTCACTTACTCCTTCCTACTTTGTCCCAGACAATCGCTTTCCATCCTTAAACTCATTCTCGCTCTTTAGGGTGTCACTTTTGTTGTGACCTTTGCCAACTCTTCACCTCCTCCCCTTCCCACTCCCTACCCCCATGGTATCCGGTGCCCAACTCAGTTATAGCATTTCTTTAGCTCATGCAGAAACAGGTACGAGTATCTACTACATGCCCTGTGCGGAGATGAGCAGATACAAAAGTGAACAAGACTCCTTTGCCCTCTGACTGCTCACTATCTAATAGAGAGACAGACAAATAAAAACAGCTGAATGCAGTGTGAACAGTGGTTGATGGAGCTGAGTGGAGAAGTCCAAATCAGCCTTGGGATTCAGGGAAGGGAACTTGAATTTACTCTTGAAAGGTAATGGGAGCTAGCCATTCTGAGGATGGCGCTTATTGCCTGGCAGAGGCAAGAGCATGTTCCAGGGTCCAGATAGAGCAAACAGCAGGATTCATCTGGGGAATGGCATTGGAGGACTGGTGGAATTGGGGGAATGGCTGGAGTTTATTGTAAAGAAGTGGATGGGGATCAAATCAACAAAATGTGGCCCCTGAGATTAATCCTGAAAGGCATAGGCAGGACTTCCCTGGTGGCCCAATGGTTAGGAATCTGCCTGCCAATGAAGGGGGCACAGTTTGATCCCTGGTCTGGGAAGATTCCACATGCCACTGGGCAACTGAGCCCATGTGCGACAACTACTGAGTCCACACTCTAGAAGCTTCGAGTTGCAACTAATGAGGCCCACATGCCCTAGAGCCTACACTCTGCAACAAGAGAAGCCACTGCAATGAGAAGCCCTAGAGAGCAACCCCTGCTTGTTGCAACCAGAGAAAGCCTGTGTACAGCAACAAACAACCCAGCAATGCCAAAAATTAATTATTTATTTATTTTTAAAAAACCACAAGCAGCCAATGGATAATGTCAAACTGGGGGAGTGGGGAGTTCAGATGGATAGTTTGGTGATTTTCTTGATGCGGATCCAAGCCAAGTAAGAGGTGTTTAAAATAACTTATGCCAAAGATACCAACTGACTAAATTAAAGAAATGGCAATAGGGCAAACACTTGAGAACTAGAATTGACCAGACTTCATCACTGATTGGATGTGGGTAGGAAGGGATGAGAGAACAATTGACAGATTTCCAATTTGTGGCTGAGAATGCAGTGAGTGGTAGGACCAGTCTCTGAGATGGGAAAGATAGGAAAAGGGGAAAAGTTGCCTGTGAAGACAATGAGTCTGATGACTAGCTTGGGGACACCCAAGTAGAGTTGTTTAGATCTGCTGCACAGGAAGAAGACCGCCTGGGGAAATAGGTGTGAGAGTTCTTATTATTCTAACAGTGGTCAGTAAGCCCTGGGTTCATGCCCAGAGAGACTGTCTAGATTGAGAAGAGTAGAGACTGATGAGAACTAGCAATGTGATTCCAATCCCTTCACATGTAATGAACAATGTTCTCTTATGACAATCCCATGAGATCATTTTTTTTTTACTCCTAACACAAAGCTCAGAACACAGAAGACTCTCACTACGTGTGGCTTTCCTTTCTCACAAGACACTTGGTTGACATCACTGTCTTAAGACAAAGTTCTATAATTTCACTTCTCTTTGCATGTTGAAATGTCATGTGGGTTAAAGATCGGTAAGGGTGCATGTAGGAGCCCCAGTTGTTTTCTGAAACAGTCTTTTTTCATGGCTAAGAATCATTTTTGAGTTCTTCAGTTTGTGCCCAAAATAAGACGAGAAATGATGTAATTAATAATTCCACCAAGTTGAGTTTACCTTGTGTTCAGATGACTATAATAACTGTTGATAGGATTTTGGATGGAAATTTTAACTTCTGACCTTCCTGTCTTGTTATGCTTCAAAGTTATAGGATAAAGGGAGCTTCAGATATGGTAATAAGAACCATTATCATCACTCTGTCCTTGAATGAATTAACTGGATGTGTCATGGAGAGTTGTCAACATGAGAATTCAGGAGAGAGGCATTTATCCTGTCGGTCTAGTCTGTACCTTGCACCCATAACTAAGATAAAGAATGTTTCTAGTCTTAGGGAAGAACTGAATCAAACAGTCATGGAAATGGGTCACGTTCCACAGTCAGAAATGCTGGCTACTCTCGCCTCCTGGGGCTCCTGTGCGGGCATGCTCAGTCACTTCAGTCGTGTCCGACTCTCTGCGACCCCCTGGACTGTAACCCAGCAAGCCCCTCTCTCCACGAAATTCTCCAGGCAAGAATACTGGAGTGGGTTGCCATTCCCTTCTGCAGGGGATCTTCCCGACCCAGGGATCAAACCCGCACCTCCTGCACTGCATTTACTTCCTGAGCCATCAGGGAAGCTGCGTCTCCTACCTATTCCCTTCTGTCACGAGTGGCTTCTCTGGGTGAGTGGTGGAGACCAGGGGAATGGCGACATCCTGGGCTGCGTCCCCTTCTCCTTCGTGCAGCAGTGGCAGAGCGTCTTCTTCAGCTGAGTCCGCTGACTTCTTCCTACTCCTGTGATGCCACCCTCCATCAATCAGGTTCCCAAAATTACCTGTAGAGCCAGTAGCAAGGGGAGAAGGGCCAGATGTCAATAAGCAGAATTAGGCTGCTTGGCAGAAAGGATCCGAGCTTATGTCTTCCCAGGGCAGAGTAATAAGCTCTCAGTATGAAGGCAGGATGATGGTCAGATCAAAGAAATAAGATTAGCAATGATACGAAGCCATCATCAGGTTCCATCTTAACGTCTTTGTTTTTTTTTTTTTTTTTGTAAAAATGACTTAAGTTACAGATTAACTGGATTCCTTCTCCATTTTTTTCTGCTCCAAAATTTCCCAAATGTAAATCAAGACCTTCTCTGATGGCATGCTCTTTCTTGGAGTGGTTTTCCCAGGTGTACATCAGTCCAGGAAGACTGCTGGGAGTTACAACAATAGCATCTATTACACGCATAGCAGGTCATGTGCATTCATTCATTAAACTCTTGCCATAGCTTCATAAGGAATTACCACTATTCCCATTTTATAGATGAAGAAAGCAAGACCAAGAGAAATTAAGTGATCCTAGGGTCAGGGAACCAGGATTAGTAGTCCAAGTCTGTCTGGATGCAAACTATACTCTCAATCTTTTTATTTAAACTTATTTTTAATTGGAAGATAATTGCTTTACAATATTGGGTTAGTTTCTGCCATACGTCAACAAGAATCAGCCATAGGTATGCATTTAAAATTTTTTAATTATTTTTATTTATATATATATTTTAATTAAAACTATGAAAACAAATCTATCCCTTACATATTGACTCTAGAGTGGACAAGGAGTTATTCATTTCTTCATGAAGTGCAAACCTCCAACAGAATGCTACCACCTGCATGTAAGGCATTGATTCATTCACTTAAGAAAGAGGTATAAAGTTCACGCCATGTGCCAGGCACTGTGCTTGTCTGCACTTACCAATAGAAACTTCAAAGCTAATGGGTTTATCTCCGATCCTCCGGTCTATCATGGTAGCTTCGAAAAATGCTCCAAAGAGTAAAAATTCCTCGTGTTTTTCTGGTACAATCTATAGAAAGAAAAAAAAAATACATTAGACAGCCCTGGGTCTTTTTATAGCAGGAGGAAACTGAATCAGTGAGGCCAACCTGGTCCAGGGTGATTTATAGAAACCTGAGTCTTGGTGGCAGCCTGATACAGTACATCACTTCCACTCTAATCAGACTGGCAGGGACCAGGACCTACACACTGCAAATCCCAGTTCAGCCATTCGCAATGATGTAGTTTCAACCTTATAATCAAATCTCCTTTCATTTTACAGGTAAGCTGGGTATATGTATCTTAAGAGAGTGATGGTTCCAGAAACCAGGTGACACATCGCATTTCTGAGTGAGGAGGCTGAATGAGCTGGTGCTTTCATTCTGTGTCTTCTGGCTGTACTCTTGGATTTAATGAGCCCAACGGAAACAGCAGTAAGGTTCACTGAAGGAAATACAGCAGCTGTAGTTTCAGAGGCTAAGAGCCCCATTCAATCAAGAGCTCTTAACTCTGTCTCTTTCTCTCTCTCTCTTTTTTTTTATCCAGCCGTGAGGGATCTTGGGCCCCCCAATCAGGGATCGAAGCCATACATCCTGCATTGGGAGCACAGAGTCGTAAGCACTGGACTGCCAGGGAAGTCCTCTCCTCTCTTTTTGAGACTCTTCCTTCACACATAAGCCCCCTGCGCTGCTGGCATCAGCAGGAAATGTTGCTATTGACCAGAAAGTGTGGGACAGGGTGGGGCCAGGTGCTGACTCTTAGTCACAACACGTGCCGCTCCCACCTGCCGCCACTGCGTCCCTTGGCTGTAAGCCAGCCCCTTATCATGCCTTCCTGAGGCCAAGTTTACTCCCTGGGAGGAGGTTAAAAATCACTGAGAGACCCGAAGGGAATGGAGGCCATGGAGCCTGGAAGAGGGACCGCAGGTTCCAAGGCCAGGTGACCCCCTCTTTAAATCCCAACTCTGCTGCTTCCTAGCTGTAGACTGGGCAAGCCGTGTCCGCTATCCAGGTGCCATGTTCCTTGTCTGTGAAATGAGCATCATAGCAGGACCTACATGGGGAAGGAATGAGATCATCCATGTGCAATACCTAGGATAAAGCCTACACACACCAATGCCATAAGCGGAGTCACTGTAAGTATTTCAACAGGTTATAATTCATGTCTTAATCCCATCCACCCTTCAAACTCCAACCCAAATGCCTCTTCTTCTGGAAGCCTCCCTTGATGCCCTGAGCTAGAAAAACAATGATGGTAGTGTTTACAGAACTCTCATTGTGTGTCGGATATGGAGAGAGTAGCATGGAAACATACACACTACCAAATGTAAAACAGATAGCCAGTGGGAATTTGCTGTATGACACGGGGAGCTCAGCTGGTGCTCTTGACAACCTAGAGGGGTGGGATGGAGGGGGAGGTGGGGGAAGGCTCAAGAGGAAGGGGACACATGTATACCTGTGGCTGATTCATGTTGATGTATGGCAGAGACCAACACAATAAAGCAATTCTCTTTCATTCAAAATTTCTGGATCACTATGCTGTACAACTGAAAATAACATGGTATTGTAAATCAACTATACCTCAATAAATGTTTTCACTTTAAATAAATAAACAAAAATTAAAAAAAAGAATTTTACCTGTATTATCTCATGTAATTATTCTAACTATCCTATGAGAGGAATCTTTCTATTCTATCCATTTAAAGGTGAGAAACTGTAGTTTCATGAAAGGGTAAGATATCTGTTCATAGTTACTAAACATGACTAATAGTAATTGAGCACTTACTATGTGCCAGGCTCTTTTCTAATAAGCACGTTGTTGTATTAATTCATTAAATCATCATTATGCCTATGAAGTAGAGGTTATTATTGGAAATAAACCCAGGGAGCTTAAATCACTTGCCCAAAGACTCAAACAGATACTTGTCTGGAGACTGGACGGTAATCATTGCACCATACTGCCACAACTTAAACTCAACTGTCTTATTTGGGAGCCCAATATTTTAATCCTTACACTGCGCTCACCCCAGGAGATAATATGACTTTATCTTTACCTGCTTAAGGCACTTTGTCACATTCTACTTCCTATACATTTATTTTGTAGGTCTTATCTCCCCTTCTATACCATAAATTTCATGCAGTCAGACTCTATTTTTATTCCTACCAATGCTGAGGATTTATAAATGAACACAGGGCAGGAATAGAGATGCAGATAAAGAGAACGGACTTCTGGACACGGGAGAAGAGGAGGATGGGACAAAGTGAGAGAGTAGCACTGAGATATATATATATACTACCATGTGCAGAATAGCCAGCAAGCAGGAAGCAGTTGCAGAGCACAGGGGGCTCAGCTCCGTGCTCTGTGATGACCTAGAGGGGTGGGATGGGCAAGAATGGGAGGGAGGCTCAAGAAGGAGGAGATATATGTATCCTTACAGCTGATTCACAATGTTGTACAGCAGAAACTAACACAACATTGTAAAGCAATTATATACCAAGAAAAAATAAAAATAAATTTAAAAAATAATAAAAATGAACACAAGGTTTGACAGAAGGGAGATAAGCTTTGATGGTGATGATGACAATGAGCTTAAAAAGCCAGCATTATAGGACCTCATTTGTCCAGATTCACAATGAGAGCAAGGCTGCAGCAAGGGAGATTAGAGCTGGGGGAACCTGGAGAGCTAAACAAGATGATGCTACAAAAAATAGATATTATCATGTCAATAAGGGCAAACTCTGAGCTGTTGAGGCTCTGGGGAAGGTAGAAGCTCCAGTGTGGTAGTTTTAAATTATGTCCACAAATTCTTGGAAAATCCTCCCCTTAAAAGGTGAAGCCTCATTCATTCCCCAACCCTGTTTCAATGTGGACTGGACATGTGGCTCATTACTAACAATTAGAATGTGGCATAAATGTCTGTGTGATTTCCATGGATTTGGGCAAAAGAGACATTGCAGTCTCTGCCTTGCTCTCTTTTGGATCATCCACTCTGGCAGAAGTCAGATTTATTAAATCTCAGCAGTAAAATTAAGTGGCTCTTCCAAGGCTAAGTTGACCCACATACTAAAAATCCTTCTGTGTGTTCTAGTCTGTACTGGGAATGGACAGCTCTGGGAGACCAGCCACCCCATCCCTTCCCCATCTGAAATTAGAGTCTGGCTGACCTGAGAAACACCCTCCCAGAGGCAGAATCAAGCTCTGATCTACCCACCAAAATATAAAATGCCTTCGTTTGCAGTGACAAGGTACTACTGCTGAACTTAAAGACTGAGAGCTTAGTCGTGGCTTATGTTTCCCTTGGGGTCCCAGATCTCTCACCCCTAACACAGAACTGGGCCAGAAGATGCTACTCTGCTGTTTGCCAAGTCACAAGCAATGATAACCGTTTCCTCCAGCGGTGACTTCCCCACAGGCGTGGGGCAGGGGAGCAGGTGTCTCGGTTTCTTGTGTCCCTGCTTGTCACCCACGCTTCCTCCTCTTCATCCTTCATCCCACATTATCTCATCCAGAATGCATGCTGAGCTAACAAAGCTAAACACAGTTAGGCCCCAGACAGAGTTCAGTCCGTCACCCAGCCACCCACTCCCAACAGCTCCTCCAGCGTGCTTTAATTTTATTTTACTTTGGTGTCCATGGGAATCTGTATTTGGGGGGGATGCAGACGGAATGCAACATGAGCAGATGGCTATGTTGTGAGCAGGAAAAGGCAGAGGATCAGCCCCGAAATACACGGCTGAGTCAACACACATTTTGCAGGGGGCGCAACACCTCTGTGGGTCTCTGTGGGCCCGTGGCAGATGCTGTCTCTGCCCTGGGCTCAGGGCACAGTCTCAGTGGAAAAGCGCTCAGACCTACCTCTGGGGGCACGTCAAAAGGCTCCACCTCGGCCTCTGTTGAGTTGGTTTTGTCTGAAGCCTTCTGGGCTTTGCCATCGTCAGCTTTGTCACCCTTGTCTTTACTCGCACCTTTGGAAGATTTGGCATCTTTGTCCTTCGGAGACAACTTGAACTCCTTGAGCGCCTTGGAGAATTTAGACTCCTGTGCCCCTCCCGAGAGGATCTCCACAGCAATCTCCACCAAGATCCTGCCCCGGAACGACACGCCTTCTCCGAAGCCTTCATTCAGTTCCTGGTAGTCATCCATCAGACTGTGGTTCCTGGGTGAGCCATACAGGTTAATCCAGGCAGGTCCAAACGTGGGCAGGAAGCCTAGAAATAGCCCAAGCTTTAGTTCCCAGGTTATGCTTTCAAGCTGGTTACTGCTTGATGAGAGTTGTACACATTTGTTTAGAAATGTATAAAGAAAAGACAAGAGAAAATATTTACAGATATCCCATCATGGGGAGTTCCTTGGTGCCTTAGTGGTTAGGATTCTGGACTCCAGCCTCACTGGCTTTCTCTTCCAGTTCCTTCTGCCTCCAAGCTCCTTTCCAACGCCATATGTTCTCTCCTCTGCCCAGAACTCTCCTCTCTCTGCCTGATTCCTCTCCATGCCACAGCAGCCTGGCCCAGGTTCAATCCCTGGTTGGGAAACTGAGATCCTGCAAGCCATGAGGCTCGGTCAAAAAAAACCAAAACAAAACAGAACATAGCGGACTTCCCTGGTGATACAGTGGATAGGAATCCACCTTGCAATGCCCGGGACACTGGTTCGATCCCTGGCCTGGGAAGATTCCACATGCCACAGAACAGTTAAGCCCATGCACCACAGCTATTGAGCCCGTGTGCTACAGCTACTGAAGACAACATGCCTACAGCCTGTGCTCAGGGACAAGAAAAGCCACTGCAATGAGAAGCCCATGCACTGCAACTACAGAATAGCCCCTGCTCTCCAAAACGAGAGAAAAGCCCACGCGCAGTAACCAAAATTAGAATAAAATTAAAGAAAGAAGAACATGCCGTCACAATTGGCATTCTGCTATGTTTCTTTCTAGTCTTTCTTCCATGCATATGTTTAGGCTTCTCCATAATTTCAGCAAGACTATGCTGACATGCATTTTCATTCATCAAACTTTCATGGACTCCTAACATGTGCCAGGCATCATTTTAGAGACGAAACGTAAAGCCCAATGGAGATTAAATCAGATACAAACATGAAACAAACATTCACATTACAAATGCTATGAAGGAGCTGTATCTTGTGCTGCAAGGACAAAGAGCAGGCTGCTGTGGCACGGAGAGGAATCAGGCAGAGAGAGGAGGGTTCTGGGCAGAGGAGAGAGCATATGGCATTGGAAAGGAGCTTGGAGGCAGAAGGAACTGGAAGAGAAAGCCAGTGTGGCTGGAGTCCAGAGAGGGAGCGGGTGAGAAGAGTGTGGAGAGGCGAGTGGGTCTGTCTTTATCCTAGAGATTATGGACTATTCTAGAGGAGTTTGAGGAAAGATGTGACCTACCCAGATGCGTGTTTTTAAATTCACTCTGATTGCTATGTGAAGGGTTATAAGAATGGATGTTAGCGCACTGGTTTGAGGACTCCTTCACCATTAAAATTCAAGACATGGATAGCTTGGACCAGGGTGATGGTAGTGGAGATTGAGAGAAGTAAATGTTCTGAAATGTGCTCTAAACGTAGAACTGAAAAGACCTGGTGATCTTAACTTACTCTTAGCATAAATCGTTTCCTTTCTTGATCCATAGCATCTGGGAAAATGTAAGTGTCTGTGCAAACATCTCTTTGGCAACCAAATGTTCCTTTTGTTTTCTTTTCTGCAGCATGTAAGATCTTCATTCCTGGACCAGGGATCGAACCTGGGACCCCTGCAGTGGAAGCTCAGAGTCTTAATCACTGGACCTCCAGGGAAATTCCTAGAATGTTCCATTTTGACTGGCAGTACAGGATGGCGGCCCTGAGCTTGACTTCCTGGGTTCAGATCTCAAGTCTCAGCTCTGCCAATTTCAAGCTGTGTGACCTTGGAGAAGTCTTTTAACTTTCTGATGCCTCAGTATCCTCAACTGTAAAATGGGGCTTCCCTGGTGGCTCAGAGGTTAAAGAGTCTGCCTGCAATGAGGGACACCTGGGTTCAATCCCTGGGTCGGGAAGATACCCTGGAGAAGGAAATGGCAACCCACTCCAGTATTCTTGCCTGGAGAATCCCATGGACAGAGGAGCGTGGTGGGCTATAGTCCACGGGGTCGCAAAGAGTCAGACAGGACTGAGCAAGTGATTTAACTTAATAGTACCTATCTCAGGATTATCTCTTGGGATAATCTAATCTATCAGGATTAAAAGAGATAATATTAAGTGCTTCACTGAAGTCTTTAGGAAATGCTCTAAAATATTAGCTGTTACTCTTAATAAGTGCATGTGTGCTAAATCTCTTCAGTTGTGTCCAACTTTTTGTGGCCCTATGGACTACAGCCCTCCAGGCTCCTCTATCCAAGGGATTTTCCAGGCAAGAACACTGGAGTTGGTTGCCAAAACCTCCTCCAGGAGATCTTTCTGACCTAGGAATCAATATGTATCATAATTTGCTTAACAGTTCTTGTTGATGAAAAGTTGCCATATGCTTTATTGTTATCAATAATTTTAATACCTGAAAGCTTCCTCTCTCCATCCCCTCACCCACTGCCCCACTCTTCCATGAACTAGATTCTATCCTGCCTTTGAATAAATTCTAAGAAGTAGTGATATTGTGTTAAAAGAGGTAGGAAGATTCTACAACCCATGATATCTACTTTTTACTATTGCTATACCTCTTCCCGAACCCAACAAAGTGATTCTGAAAAGTCGTGCGTACAACATTTCTATGTCTTGTTGAGAAATCCTATAGATGGGCAGAATGTGCTTTCTACATAAAGCAATCTGGGGCAAACATTTCCACAACATGGAAAGTTAAAAGGTATATATTTATTAAGGCCTTTCTATGATGACACTCTTGTGCAGGGCACAAAAATGTGTAAAACTTGTTCTCTGCATAAGCCAAGTCTTTTACAGTATAATGTGTATACACACACATATACACAAATACATACATTAATTAACACAAATTTGTAGTGCAGAGAAAGATTCTCTTGAGATTTAAATAAAGGGAAGGTGGGTTGGGATATTTAGAGAATTATCAGCTATTAATTTAGATTTTGCTAATAGAGTAAGTCCCCTACATATGAACATGTAAGTTGCAAGCTTTCAAAAAGTTGCAAATGTGTGCCAACCCTTGTATGCCAGCTGTTGTACTGTACTACTGTACTTTTCAAGGCACTGTACTGTAAGATTAAAAATGTTTTATTTTTTGTGTTTTTTTTTATGTATGTATGATGTGTATAAAAAGTATTATCAACCTATTATAGTACAGTACTGTATAGCTGATTGTGTTAGCTGGGTACTTAGGCTAACTTTTTGGACTCACCAACAAATTGGACTTATGAACACACGCTTGGAATGGAACTCATTTGTATGTAGGGGAATTACTGTGAAGAGCTTTATCCAGGATGAAAACTCCATTCTTGCCCTGGCTCTCTGCAGTCAGCTCATGCTCTTGAGTTTCCATCAGTAGTTGAGGGAACCATTTGTTTGGAAACATTTAAACACAGTAAAACCATTCTAAGCTTGTGAGCCATACATAGGTACATGGTAGTTCAGATGTGGTCCATGGACCACAGGTCGCCAACCTCTGGTCCAATCGAATCTTCATTTTCCAGTTAGGAAGCATAAAGCCCAGAGAAAGGGAGCGACTTCCTCAAGAACACACAGCAGTGTTCCTGGAAGGCCTGGGACAGGGGACAAGGCTCATGGCTCCTAGAGTCTGGCTCTGTCCACTACCCTAAACCAACCCAAGTCACAGACCACGCAGAGGTGGAAAGTGCCCAACACATCGCCTGCTCCTCTGATGAGGAGGAGCTCTAAATGAACCATTTCGAGACCCTACCTTGAAGTCAGACGTGTGAGGCCTTACCTTTATCTCCATCCTGTTCATTGGAGATTTTCTTCAAGTCAATGAAGTGGGTTGCCAGCACTATATCATTCATGCTGCCTTCATCCCACACCTGGATTTTTACCCTCCGACACAATGGAGGGAACATTTCCTTGAAGACCACCTGTTCATGCCACACGGGATCGGCACAGTTCTTCTGCACCGTGGTTCGCCCCTAAACACAAAGCCAGGAGGCTGTGAACCTCTGAAGGAAATGAAAGAGGCCTTTGACCAACTAAAGAAAACTCCTCACACCAGCTGGAAGTACAAAGTAAGTTGCCAAATTAATGAACCTGTTTCCACGAGGCACCCCTGAAAATCAGTTACATCCCATGAATATAACCAGTGTCCTGCTCTGTGCCAGACACTGTGCTGGGCATCTGGGACAAAAGGAGGGTTGCCACAGGTCCTCCTCCAGAAAGTTCTCATCATCACACTGGGTTGAGGTGAAACTGACACCTGTGTTATGAAGGCGTTCCATGCATTTCCGGGAAGACAGCAGATACAATTAGACCCTGAGTTCGTGTCTTATAAAAGTAGGACTGGGTATTTCCCTGGTGGTCCAGTGGCTAAGACTCCATGCTCCTGATGCAGGGAATCTGGGTTTGATCCCTGGTCAGGGAACTAGATCCCACATGCTGCAACTGAAAGACCCTGTGTGCCACAATGAAGATGAAAGAAGTCACGTGCCTCAGTGAAGACCCAGCACAACCAAATAAAGAAATATCTTTTAAAATTAAGACCTGGTACAAATCCCATCCCCAGTCTAGACCTCAGTTTCCTCATCATACAATGGAGGTGATATCCTATATGGGGGTTATATATGTCCTATATTTGCCAAGGGGACCCAAGACAAAAGTAGTCCAAGGTTCACCCTGCCAAAGGGAGGAGCTGGGTAGAGACACATGTGTTAGCTGAAGCTTCTGAGTCCAACTAATCAGGATTAAGCTCTGACCATGTGCCCAGGCCCTGACACTTCCAATGGCTCTTGAGCAGGGAACAGCTGGACACAAGGATGTCCAGGCTTACATACGATAAGGACAAGCTGGGTAGATTGTGGAGCAGATTGAAAGGGAGGTGGTAATTCTCTGAGACTGGGGAATGGCCAATAGCTCAGCGAAGTAGACAGAGGTGAGGAAGGAGGCCTGCCTGCCTGGGTCCTGAATGGTGGTTCCCCCCGCCAGTGTTTCTCCATGAACCTTCCAGGAAGGTGAAGGTGAGAGGAAGTAGGTGACTCTTCCCTACTTTCCCGCTACATGCAAGGCCTTTTGGCGACAAGCTTTCTCTCCCCAGGCATGTCTTGATTTCGATTTTAATGTAATGTTCTTTACCCAGCAATGTCCTGGGGTAAAGAGCAGAATTCCAGCCCCAGGTCTGCCAGGATTGGGACAACGGACACTCACCGTCTGCCCAGCAAAGGAGACCTCCACAAAGGGATCCACGAGGTCCTTACTGTCACCCACAAATGCTTTGGTGACATTCGCCATGATGCTGGAGTTCACCTTGGGCAGCCCTTCGGCTTTGTAGAGTCTCACGTAGAACCTGGCCCAGGGCCTCTCTGACGGAAACCCTTGAGGGATCAAGAGGTTCCTTGCAGGGGACAAAAATGAAACATAAAACAGCTGTTTCACTTGAAAGAACAGAAAGAAAAGGTAGAGGCAATTTGGAGGCAGAAAGGAGCAACCTGATACAGGAGAAAAGATCAGGATGCATCGCTAAAATGAGTTTTCTTCCTGGTGTGAATGACAGTGCAGGGTATGAATAGAATGAATGCAGTAAACCCATTCAGGTCCCAGAATTACAGAATAAACACTTAAAAGGGGTGCATTAAATCTTTCCATTTCATAGGTCAGTGGCTGAAATTATTCTCCCTTCAAAGGAAAATCAGCTCAATTCAGATCCATAGGATAAGCTTGGGAATAGCTTATCTGTTGTGGGTTAGTATAGGAAGACAGGCTGTTCTTGTTCTAGAAGCTGTCCTCCCAAAGGATAGTGGTGCCTTTGGTAGGATACCTCATGGCGCCCCTGACAGAGCAGAGTCTCGGGGGGACAGGCCTCTTTAACTTGGCAGCCTTCAGGAACCGTGAGGAAAGGGAGAGGGGAAAGACACGGAAATGGGGACACGTCATTTCTCTTGCGTGGTCCTCTGCGGGCCTATCTCACTTTTCTATTTGCTCCTCGGCATCAGAGCTTTTGGGGTTGGGCTTTAAGACATCTCCTTTTCCAGTCACGCTGATGTCACACTTCAGGTACCCCTTCGTGCCAGTCCTGATGTCGCCAGGATCCGTGAGCAGGGCCCACTTGTCACAGAACTGATGACCTGCAAGACGTCCCGACAGCTCAGATACCCTGCACGGGTGCACCCAGATGCTCCACCCACTTCTCCAACACAAACCTCCCCACCTGTGCTCCCCAGGAAGGGCTCGCTCATCACAGCTGATTCCAAGTCTCATGCTGCCCCTCCCTCCTCCTTGCCCTCCTCTCCTCTCTCCCCAGCCACTTCTCTGTCTTTTTCCCCAACCTGCCACAGGGATTTGGGAAGCCCTTAACCAAGTGGAAAATGCCCGGACTAGAGTCTAGCTTTGACCGGAGAGAAGGACATGAATGCAGTGTAGAAGCCATGCCTGAGGGACTTCCCTGGGCAGTGGTTAAGACTCTCTGCTTCCACTGCAGGGACCACTGGTTGGGAAACTAGGATCCCATATGCTGCACGGTGTAGCCAAGAGAGAAGAAGCCACACATAATTTCACAGGCCACAAATGCCACTCATGGATCTTTTTGCTTGGCCTACACAGAGAGCCCAAACTTCAAAAGTTCTCACAAAATCTAGACTTTAAGCTTGTCTTTAAAAAAAAAAAAAATAACACTTGTTAGATCTGGCGATACATAGTCCACATTGCCACACGGTGGCGGATAGGAAAGGAGCTGAGTCGATGCTATCCCTTCCATAGGCATTATGTGCCCCCGCCTCCATTTCCCCCAGCCTCCCTCATTTCCCACTGCATGAAACCAGTCCCCTGCACTCAGTGATGCCCACTGCCTGGCCCCCTGGGGTCATGTGAGTTGGAATCACTGTTGAAGAGAAAGAACCTTTGATTATAAGATCTATGTTTGCTGTTGGTTTGTTACTGATTAACTCTTGACCTTGGACAATCTGCCTAGCGCTTCTGAAAAATCAGGGATAATAGTAATAATTATTGCAAACCCAAGTGTGACTTATCATAGTCATTATTTTGTGCTAGGTCCCATGAAGTGCTTATACATGTATGCTTATGTGTATATTCACTTACATATATATTTACTTAATCCTCCAACAACTCTATGGAGGAGGTGCTATCATATCCCAATTTTTACATATAAGGAAACTGTAGCACAGAGAAGTCAAGTTATTAACCCAAGGTTGCACAGCTAAGAAAGAGCAGAGTAGAATTTGAAGCCAGGCAAATCTGGCCCCAGAGTCCACATTCTTAACTTTCACATTTCCTTCCCGTGTCTCACAGCAATACATTGGACAGACTTTGGGAAAATATTTTTAAAAACTGCTCAGAAGTATCCCTGGGTTGGGAAGATCCCCTGGAGGAGGGCATGGCCACCCACTCCAGTATTCTTGCCTGGAGAATCTCCATGGACAGAGGAGCCTGGCAGGCAACAGTCTATGGGGTTGCAAAGAGTCGGACACGACTGAGCGACTAAGCACACAGCATATGGACATATAAGACAGCTTTATCATTAGATTGAAAACTTGGAAGAAGAGATCCAAGAGTTATACACAGTTATACCACTTTGCTTAACTGATGCTCAATATATTGAATGAAAGGATAAGTGGGTAAAGGGATAAATGAATTGACTCCTAGGTGTCAGAATAAGAGAAGAAGAGCAAGAGAGACTGGGAGGCAATACTTTCTCACCAGGTTGGTTGTACACGGTCCCCAGGTCCACTTTGAAAGAGCCGATCAGTACACTTCCTATCAGCTTGTGGTGAAAGACCTGGGAGAGATGGAGCAGTAAGTCTGGCAACATGAGATATTTCTTTGAGGCTAAATCTGTGTAAAGGGCTCATGACAAATCCATCAAAGAGGTTTCTAGGCCTTGAACCTTGTCTGGCCTTCACTCTTATCTGGGGCACACTGACATTTGGTTATGGAACCTCAGGGATGGCTGTAAGGGTGGCCAAAGAATCACAGCTGTACCTCACCCTCTAGCAGGATTTTAGCTAACTGTCCTTTGAGGGATACCCATCAAATCTCACCACCTAAAAGGTGTTTGTTTGTAGCCAAAATGAACTCAAGAGTAGCCCAATATTCAAATCTATCTCTGCTTTTAGAAACTCTACCCAACTTTTTATTTTTTTGGCTTTGTCATGGGGTCTTAGCTGTGGCATGCAGGGTCTTTCTTGCACCATGAAGGATCTTCTGTTGTAGCACATGGGCTCTACAGTTGTGGCACATAGGCTCAGTAATTGCAGCACTCAGACTTAGTAGCTCCACAGCATATGGGATCTTAGTTCCCTGACCAGGCTTTGAACCCATGTCCCCTGTATTGCAAGGTAGATTCTTAACCACTGGGCCACCAGGGAAGTCCCAACTCTACCCATCTTTAAATGCCTAGAGCAAACACTGCCTCCTTCAAGCAGCCCTCCCCAATCCTTCACAACTGAACATGTTCCCTTTCTCTCCTAAAATCCCACAATGCTTTGCTCACAACTTTCCCACCTCTACTGTCTTGAGAAGTTTTGGACATGTTAAGTAGGTGGCACAAAAGAGGCTGTCATCCTCAATATTTTGTCTGATAAGTCAGTAGACTGCTGGCTGTTTACAGCAGAACATTTTTCATTCTAAATGCAAATAAGATAAAAAAGTTCTACAGGAAGCTGGCAGAGCTGGGCCTGGGTCCAGAAGCCACAAAACTCCTGAAGAATCAGGACTAGTTTAAACTTTAACCCAGAAAAGGGAAAACTGAGGGTGTGGATGAAGGGCAATAGTAACTCAGGTGTCTTCCACTCTTGAAAACACCTAAAAGCAGGTATAGGATCCCTTTGCAGTTCTCAAGCTGCAGGAAGAGAGATTTCAGCTTACTGTAAGGATAATTTTTATATCAGAACTCTCCAGCAATGAAATGGGCCTCTCTAGAAGTAGTGACTTCCCCATCACTGGATATAATCAAGTAGTGCCCAAGAACCCCATGTCATATGTCATGGAAGTGGTGGAGAAGGATTTCTATACTGGCTGGAAGTTGGACTACATGGCCTCTGAGCTTCCTTCTAACCATAAAATTCTATGAGATCCTTGATTCAAAGACAGTTTTCTACCTTCTTCTTCCAAGTTAGAGAAACAGAGATAGGCAATACCAGCTTTGATCCTCTGCTAAAAATCCACTTGCCCCACAGAGAGTCATGGCCCTTCTCTATGTCCCCTCAGAGCCTGCAATAAAGCTGAACCCACAAACAGGTGGTTGTCTGAGTGATGCAATGAGACAATATCTGGGCAATGACCCAGGTCCCGAAATAGCTTCTCACCACCTGTCAGCATGCCTGAAATTCACATGTGAAGACTGTTTGGCACCTCGTGACTTCTCATTCTTCAAGAGTCACATTCTTCAAGTACCCCCAAGCAAGATTCCACTATTACCTAAATCTTCATGCAGAACTTGTGTATAATATAATATAATATAGATTGAATGGGTGAAGAAGATAAGCAAGGAAGTCTTCAAGACTTCCCAAAGCCTAGAATCTCTTCCACCTCCATCACCACCAATGATATACTTACTGAGATTTTGATGATCTTGTCAAAAAGATGCAACTGGGGCCCGATGAAGTCGAAGACAAAGTACTGTAAAACATAAAGTCCATTGTGCATGTAAGAATTTACTGTAAGAATTCTATTCTTCAATACTTCCAGTTCTGCATTGTTCTAATGAATTGCTGCAAGGTTCCCAATGGCATAACTCTATCATCAATTCATTGACTTATTTAATTTTTTTGATTTGTTTTCACTGAAACTTGTTAAATTTGTTTTCTTTTTTTTTCAAATAGGAAAAAAAAAACACCAATTACATCTTTTCACAACATATATGTAAGCTTTCCTCTAAAATGGACATGAGAATTGGAATTATTGGATCATAGCTTGTGTGCATGTAAATTTTTAGTAGCTAGCATAATTTTTTTTCCAAAGGAGCTAAAGCATTTTACATTCCCACTGGCAGCATATGAAAATAGCCATTTCTCCATTCCCTTGTTAACCCTTGAATTGTCTGTTTTCTTATATATTCATTTTTATTGCTTATATATAATGATGACTGAAAATATATCTCATTGTGGTTTTAATTTAGAGTAAACTTGATTAAAATTTCATTTTCTTGGGATTTTTCAGCTTCAAACATCCTTGTGAAATTCCCAAGACTGACCAGGAAAATAATAAAAAGAAATTACGGGGAAGGAAGATTTCTAATTTGAAAAAAGTGATTGAATTTTAGAGTTGAAGAAAATATATAGACTAGTCTCCATATTCTACATATAAAAATTGAAGATGAAAAAATTTAAAAGACACGCCTGGAGTCATATAGCTAGTTATCGCTGAACCAGGGACCAAAGTTGAGTTCTCCTAAAGTTATCATAAAAGGAATTCAAGTGCTAGATGTTTCACCGTCGGAATTTTGTCAAGTTCCCAAAGTGAGGTAGGATGTTTCTCGTGTAGAAAGCTGGAGTAGTGCTTTGTTACAGACTGTGTGTTTTAAGGAAAGAAGGTGGTAGCCGAGTCAGAACTAGGAAGTTGTTTCATGGATTGTTTGTTATTTGAGCTGCAAGACGGGAGAAGGACACAAAGACCTTAGAGACGAACAGGACAGCAGTGAGAAAGGGAGAAGTGATCACTAACAGCTCGCTTTTAAAGGCAGAACAGAAAAGCCAAACATGGAAGAAAAACCAAAGACGTCATCATATACTAGAATAAGAAACCTTCAAAATGGCAGTCCTGCAATATCAATGAAAATATCAATGAAAAGCTATATTAAAGTTATATTATGTTCTGTGTCTCCTGTTTAAGAGGACAGGAAGCTATGTATAACATTTCAGGAAATTTTTCACATATATGTTCAAACTTTTGAAGAGTTTTGGTGTTCAGACAATCTTTTCTGCAAAACTCATTTACATGAAGTTCTTCATTCTCTGGTATATGAGATGCTGTGGGTTCCTTTGGACCAGTAAATTAGTTCTAACATTTACTGCCTTCCACTGAGTTTCACATGTTTCAGACTCAACTGTCTCACATAGGGTCCCTGGACACATTTTTCTAGCTGGGAAAGATTCCCTAGCTTCTACTAACTGATTCCTTCAACATCTGATGAACTTTAGGCTCGAAAATTAGAGTCCAAATCTGTAACAAAGATTTTTAATTCAACTTTTATGTTTTCACTTGATTTCCCAAAGATTATGTTTAGCCCAATGGAATGTCACTTAGGTGCAAGACTTGTCTGCATATGTAGCTCAGTCAGTAAAGAATCTGCCTGCAGTGCAGGAGATCTGGGTTCGATCCCTGGGTTGGGAAGATCCCCTGGAGAAGGAAATGGCAACCCACTCCAGTATCCTTGCCTGGAAAATCTCATGGACACAGGAGCCTGGTGGGCTGCAGTCCATGGGGTTGCAAAGAGTCGGGCATGACTGAGCGACTAACACTAACACTAACACTAATACTCATTAACAAATCTGTAGAGCTTTGCAGCTTTAAAGCACTTCCACACATGTTATTTCATATCGCATTCACACGGAAAGATGTTATGGAGGTGGAGAGAAGAACAGGAAGGAGAACACTGCCACTTTAACTCATGGTAAAAGGCGCTAAGGCAGGAATGATAAAGAGGAAAGGAGTTAGCAGCTCAAATGTTCTGGAGGTGGGGAGTAAAATAGGAAGGAGACACTGCCACTTTAACTAATAGTTAAAAGCCCTAAGGCAGGAGTGCTAAAGAGGAAAGGAGTTAGTCAACAGCTCAAATGGGATTCGGGAATTTTCTGTTGATTTTATTATGCATACTCCCCCTGACTTCCTTTTCAATTTTCACTCTCATTAAAAAATTAATTAAGAGTTGACTGCACTTTTTAACAATTCATGCTGTTGAAGTGTCTGGGAGGAACAAGCACTCCTGCACACAGTTGGAATGTAAATCATTACCTCTTTGGAGGGCAATGTGGTGATATCAAATTTTAAATGCATATACTCTTCACCCCAATTATGCCATTTAAATATCATTATAAGTAGTATCCAAAGGCTGAAAAAAAATTTTTTAATATCCATCAATGAGGGACTGACTGGTTTAGTAAATTATAATAAGTCTATGCAATGGAAAACTCTACAGCAAAGAAGGGAAAGTAAGGCTGAACTAGATGTCTTGATACAGAATAATGTCTAGGATACATCATTTTGTGAAAAGGCCAAGGTCCAGGACAGTGTGTGTAAAACGCTACCATTTGGCTACAATATTCGTTCACTTGGAATATTTCTGGAAAGATACACAAATGCCTGGTGAGAAAGTCTGCCTCCAGGGAGGAGGACTTAGAGATCAAAGATCAGGGGAAACACATATACTGTATGTATTTTCTCACAAATCATTTTATATTTTTCACATCTTTGACAGTTTTTAAAAACTGTGTAATCTTTTTATTTAGAAATGAGAAATTAGTGTGTATAAACTTAGAAGATCTATGTCTCTCTTTGATGTTTTCCTTTACAATTTTTATGCTGCTTAGAAAAATACCACTGCTTTACTTTCCAAATCAGTATGACTATGTCAAAATTAATAATTAAATTTTCAGTGTTTCTGCTCTGCAACTGAATGTTTATCTTGTTACTGCTGCTGCTGCTAAGTCGCTTCAGTTGTGTCAAACTCTGTGCAACTCCATAGACGGCAGCCCACCAGGCTCCGCCGTCCCTGGGATTCTCCAGGCTCCCCTGTCCCTGGGATTCTCCAGGCAAGAACCCTGGAGTGGGTTGCCATTTCCTTCTCCAATGCATGAAAGGGAAAAGTGAAAGTGAAGTGGCTCCAGTCTTGTCTGACTCTTTGCGACCCCATGGACTGCAGCCTACCAGGCTCTTCCATCCATGGGATTTTCCAGGCAAGAGTACTGGAGTGGGGTGCCATTGCCTCCATACTCAGAACTTATCATAGATGAAGATGAGTTTATAAGAAATTGGTACAACCAATATGGAAAACAGTATGAAAGTTCCTCAAAAAATTAAAAACAGAACTACCATAGGATCCAGCCATTTTACTTCTGAGTGTTTATCTGAATCAAACACAAATTCAAAAGGATATGTGCCTCCCTATGTTCAGTACTATTTATAATAGCCAAGATATGGAAGAAAGTTTGTCCATCAACAGATGAATGGATAAGGAAGATGCGATATATATACACGATGGAATATTTCTCAACCATAAAAAAACAACAATGAAATACTGCCATTTGCGACAGCATGGACAGACCTGGAGGGTAACATTCTGAGTGAAATAAATCAGACAGAGAAAGATAAATAAATACCAGATGATTTCACTTACATGTGGAATCTAAAAAACAAAACAAATCAGCTAAGGTAACTAAACAGAAACAGACTCATGGATACAGAGAACAAACTGATGGTTGCTAGAGGGGAGGGGTGTTGAGGGGATAAGTGAAAGGGAGCAAGAGGTGTGAACTACCAGTTAGAAAGTAAATAAGTCATGGAGATGTAAATTAGAGCACAGAAAGTATAGTCAAGAGTATTATAATAACTTTGTGTGGTGGCAGATGGTAACCAGATTTACCACGGTGATCATTTCATAATGTATTAAAAAACTGCATTACTAAGTTGTACATCTATGACTAATATAATATTGTAAGTCAGTTATACTCTAATAAATATTTTTTAAGTAACAAGAAAATGGGTCTATTGAAAACAGCAATGAATTTAAAATCAGGAAGAATTCCTTGCCTCGACTGTCCACTGTCTGTTAAGTTTTGTTCCTAAGGAGGCTCAGCGAGCTTGCCTTTGGCTTAGATGAGGGATGGGAAGCAGTCAGGAGGAGCACAGATTTTCTGTTTGGCTGAAGAATGCTGCCATATGGTGAAGAGCATGTTGGTGGAGAAGAAGCTGGTGACCCATGACTTACTTCGTTGTAAAATGGGCTGTTGGTTCCTTCCTTCACCGTGCTTTGCTTCTTCTCATCCCCGACCTCGATGATCACAACCGGATCTATGTTCTCACCCACCAGGTGGCGGGCCTCCGTGATGGTTATGGCAATCTACAACACAAAGCAGCATTGCGCACACTCTGGGCCTGGCTGCTCAGTCACACAGGGAAGAGCTGGGGGAGGGCTTCCCTGGTGACTCGGTGGTAAAGAATCCGCCTGCCGATGCAGGAGACACAGCTTCGATCCCTGGTCTGGGGAGATTCCTGCTGAGGAGCAACTAAGCCCACGCACCGCAACTACTGAGCCGGTGCTCTAGAGCCTGGGAGCCAAAGCTACTGAAGCTGGTGGGAAACAAGTACTGAAGCCCTTACACCCTAGAGCCCATGCTCCGCAACAGGAGAAGTCACTACAATGAAAGGCTCATGCACCTCGCCTAGAGAGTAGCCCCCGCTCACCACAGCTAGAGAACAGTCTGTACAGCAGCGAAGACCTAGCACAGCCAACGGTGAATGAATCAATAAAGCTATTTTTAAAAAAAAAACAAGAAGAGCTGGCGGAGGCTGGGTAGGAAGGACTCATCACTTACTTGGTAATTTTGGGATCTGACCTCCCCATCGTGGATCTTAGTCAACAGTTTTGATCTATTGAAAGAAAGTTTAACACATACGTTTCATTAAGTAAAAACCTACCTGTGGGAGAAATGAATCTATTTCCAGGGCAGGATAGAGATGCAGATGTAGAGAATGGACTGAGCAACTTCACTTTCTTTAGAATTACCTGGTGGCTCAGATGGTAAAGAGTTTGCCTGCAAGGCAGGAGACCTGAGTTCGATCCCTGGGTTGGGAAGATCCCCTGGAGAAGGAAATGGCAACCCACACCAGTATACTTGCTTGGAGAATCCCATGGATGAAGGAACCTGGCAGGCTACAGTCCATAGGGTCGCAAAGGGTCAGACAGGACTGAGCGACTTCACCTTCACTCTCACAGGGATGGGGTAGGGAGGGTGGGACAAACTAAGAGTAGCGCTGACACAGGTACCACGCGCGCAAGAGCTAGCGGGAGCTGCTGCATGGCACCGGGAGCTCAGCTCCCTGCTCGCGATGACCTGGGGGTAGGGGAGGGGGCCCACAGGGAGGGGACATATGCAAACACATGGCTGACTCACTTCATTGCACAGCAGAAACTAATACACAGTTGTAAAACAATTATACTGCAAAAAAAATAATAAATGCCTCTTCAAAAAAATGTAATTACTATTCTCTAAAAAAATAAATAAATAAAAGAACCTACCTTAAATCCATAAGCCACGCTAATATTTTCCCAGGTATTTCTAAGTGCTTTTATTTATACCAAATATTCTCTCTCCCTCTCTGGAGTAGATAAGTGTAAATGGACACGTGACTTAACCTCTCTACGACTCAGTTTTCCCATCTTAAAAAATGGAGCTAATAATAACCCATATACATGGAGTGATTACTACAATTAAAAGATGTAATATATATAAAGATTTAACTTAGCATATGGCAAAATTCAACATCAACTCTTATTGTGAGTATGATTATCAGTAACATTTATTTCTTATTTTACAGAACGAGAACCTGAGATGCCCCAGCAAATCAGTGGCAGACCTGGGGCTGAATAAGAATCTTCTTTATCTGCTGTCTGGTCCTATCCAGATGACCACTTTGCCATTTCTTGTCTGTCTATACAGCAATTCTGGGTTTCATGATTGCTTTTAGGGGGAAAAAATTGGTAAAAAAAAATAAAAAATAAAAAACAAAGAAAATTGTAAGGAACAACCAGCCATCTTAGTGAGATTTCACTTTCAGGGGACTTCATTCGTCTGGACTGTCACAAGTAATTGAAAACAGATGTGCAATGCCTGGGCATTTAGAGATTGGATAATAATAGAGAGATATGAAGAAGCCCTGTTGTCACAGAAGCACAATGGGTGGGGAAAAAAACAGAGCTCGCGCTTCTATAGAATTTTATTCTCTTGCCTTCTAGCAACACTGCATCTGATTTCATTCTGTTTCTGCTGATTGTAAATGACTCTAGTAGAGAATAAACTAGTTAAGAATCTCAAGGCTTTGGAGTCAGACTGATCTGAATTAGAATATTTGTTTTCCCCAGTTTTGTGACATTAACCTTAATTTCTTCATCTAAAAATAGAAATAATTTCTACTGCATAGAGTTGCTCTATGGATTAAAAGAAATATTGCATGTAGGAAAAGATAGATATCAAAGGGTATCTGTTCTTTAATAAAATGGCAAACCTGTACCGAGCATTTACTATGTGAAAACTCTGTGCTAGTCTCAGGGAGAAAACATGAAGAAGCCATCATCTTGGTCCTTGCAGAGCTAGCGATCTATCCGAGAGAGAGGGGACCAGAATATATAGACAGAACTATTAAGTACAAAATGTGTCATAGGGAAAGAACGTAACAGAAGTTCAGAGAAGAGAAATATGCGTGAGAGCCAAACTAAGCAATAAAGATGTCACTACAGAGGTCAAGTTTGAATTGAGCACTGGTGGATGGGTGGAATTTTAACTGATGGAAAATTCACTGACCAAGGAGAAAGGAAAAGACTACTACTTCTTCTCTTTCACCTGCCTGTCTCTACCAATGCAGTACTATTATCCTAGTAAAGTAAATGTCAAAGGATCCATTAAAGGATATTAAAAATAACTGAAACCCTGATTCTGGAGTTCGAAGGGGGTAGGTGTCAAGGTGCAGTGTAGAGGGGAAGGAGATATTACAGTGAGCATGAGCATACAAATTTCATGCCTTCCTTTAAGAGTCAATCTCTGAGCTATCACCTTTTCTGATTTCCATCTCTCTCTGCCCCCTACCCCACCCTTACACACATATACTGTGCATCCTGTCACAGCCCAGTAATAACAACTCAGGATCTTCCTGCCACCCAGGGAAGCACTAATTTGCTCTACTGATAGTAATAATCCTGAGCAGAAAAGGAAAGGATGGCATGAGGAATTATCATAAATAAGAAATGGACACAAATCAAAGGGTATCTGGCCCCAATTATTGGCTTCCCCATATCCAGACTGTCTACTCTGGAAATTGTAGTCTGCTCTTGCTGTGACATGGGCTGGACTTGTGACTTGCACTGGCCAAAAGAATGCAGCAGAAGTGACTTTTGCCAATTTCAAGCCTAGGTTCAAGAGATCTTGTGTATACTTCCATTCTTTCTTTCAGAACTCTGGCATTAGCCCCACTGGAAAAAGTTTGGGGGGAAGTCCCTGGTGGTCCAGTGGTTAGGACTCCCCACTTTCCCTGTAGGGGGTGTGGGTTCACTACCTGGTCAGGGAATTAATATCCCACAAACTGTGGCAAAAAAAAAAAAAAGCCCAGTTTGCTAGAGGATGCAATACCATAGTGAGAAAAGCCTCATAGCTCCAGGTAAAGAAATCCTAGGCCAGCGCACAACGGACCAACCCTCAAACTAAAATCAACAGAGCTGGCAAATGATGAGACGAACACGTGATGTACTTGTGACAATCTGGAACCAGTAAAAACTAACCAACTAACCCTTAGACTCATGAGCAATAACGAATTCTTACCTTAAGCCTTGGGGTTATTTGTTACACACCAATAGCTAACTGATAGAGCAGATTGCGCGCAGAAGGTCAGTTTATTCTGACTTTTTGTTGGGTAGTAAAAGAACCACTTTCTCATTTGGGACAAACACAAAGCTAAGACATCTAGCATCTCGATGATTTAAAGAACAGGTGAGGGACAGCTCCTGATTCTGTCTCCTGCTGCTGTCATCGTTCCTGAACAATGAAGGGCATGAAGATTTAAAACTAGCTGGTAGAGCCGGGGCCCTGACCAGCACTGCCAGAGAGAAAGTGAAGGGGACACAGCACGCTGTCTTCCTGCCTCAGACCTTCATCTCCTTGTAGACAGGGACTGGTGTTATTCTCCCAGAGCCTGCAGGGTACCTGGCACAAGGGAGGTGCTCAGTTAGGTGTAGGCTGATTGCCTGTGTCAACGCTGTACCTTCTCTTTGGAGGAGATGAGGGGACAGGAGTGATGGAAGTATTGTCATAAATCAAATCTCCTCCCAGGCCTTCCTGGTGAGAAGGTCCCTCCTGTGGTGTTTCTGCTTCAGCTTGACCATCTAGAGAAGCAAACAAAGGGAAAAGTCTATTAAATATGCCACACCGTGGCGATCTGAGCCTCGACTCTGTGTCCAGAGCTATGCCAGTCACCACAGACACACAAGGAGACCAGAAGACAGTCCTTGACCTCATGGACCTTAACATTTTATTGGCAGAAAGGCCAGACACATGTTATGCATCTTCTGTTTCCAAAAAAAAGGGTAGATTTGTATGCCTGGTGTTGTGGGGTTATGGCTTATAAATTTAAAGATGCGCTTTCAAGTCACAACCTTGCCACATTTAGACCTTAGACAACTAATTTATTCCCTCTCCGTCTCATTAGCAAAATGTCATGTGCATAAAAATCACCTGTGAAGCTGTTAAAATGCAGATTCTGATTCAGTAGGTCCAGGGTAGGGCCCAAGACTCTGCATTTCTAAAAGCAAGGTCCCTGGTGAGGCCATTCCTGCTGTTCGAGGGCTAGTTTTGGGAAGCAAGGTGTCATAGCTTGAATAATGTTCCCCAAAGAGAACAGATCCCGGTCTGTTTTCATAAATGTAATTTTATACTGAACCTCAATATACAACACAAGTCTGTTGACACCAAGCTGTTCTATGTGCCATGGGGTAGAATGCAGGGCAGAGACCTTCTCCCAGCCTCACCATCACCCTCTTCAGCAACCCCTGAAGCCATTTCTTAGAACCCTGGGCTCTATGGGAAACTGGTAAGCTTCTAAACCCCTTCCAGCTTTGATATATGTTGATTCTCTGATTTGAATTAGTGAACCAACAAAACAGAACTGAGTCAGAAGACAGAATAACGCAGCCCATGGTGCCACAGGAGCTCATGGACACGAACCTCATAGGTGTCCAGTAGTTAGAGAAAGGATGACTGAGCTCGTGCTGCCTGCTCTGACTCTTCTGTCACTCGGGAAACAAAATACAAGTCCAGCCTGCAGAGACCCTAGAGTAATGCCAGTACCCAACTGTGCGACGTGAAGTGTGATGATAAACTTTATTGCTCCCCGTCTTGACCACAGGGCCTCAGGAATGAGGAGCAACTGTTACAGAGTCAGGTATCCAGTGAACATTCTTAGGAACCTTACACATGCCAGAATCTGGGCTATGTTAGATGTGCAAGATGGAGAAATTAGCAAAGCATGGACCCCTCTCTATGGGGGTTTATATGCAGGAGGGTGAGACCGCCCTGGAGGTGGGAAGACAGTTGGCTGAAGCTTCATCCATAGCCAACATTCACTCACTCACTCACTCCCTCATCCATTCGTTCACTCCCTCACTCGTTCAGTCACTGAAATACTGTGTCCTCTCCAATCAAAAGCAGCATCCACTGTAACCTTCTTTAAAAAAAAAAAAATTATGTTTCTCTTTTGAAAAAGTGCACTTAGAATATGTCTGAAGTCCGCACAGGACTCTAATTCCCTACCTACCTGACTGCCATCTCCTCCTGGCCCACCTGCTCCTCTGGTCTTGCCCTCGTTGCTTTCTAGTTACTCACTCCCATCCCTTCTAACAAGCCGCCTCCTGCTTGGAGTTTTTCTTCACAGGCTGCTCCATCTGAGTTGCTCTCCCTGCCCTGGTGGGCTCCCACTCATCCTCAATGTTGTCACTTAAATATATCCCCCCCGGGAAGCCCCTCTCGAACCACACTAAAAGAAATCCTCCAATAGACTCCACTTAAGTACATGGTCTGTTTTCTTTCCAGCGCTTTTCTCCCCTTGGAATGCAGTTTCCTCATCAGGGCCCCCATGGGTAACAGATGGCCCAACAAGGACAGGATATTCTGAGGACTTTTTACAAAGGTGTGGGTGTAGAAAACCCACAAAGGGTTGTAGAGCTATCTGGAGCTCACGGCAGCCAAGCTGCTACCACTTGGAGACCCTCCAGATGAGGAGAGAGAATAGTTACTAGAACCTGAGAAGAGAGGAGGTCGGGTCCCGTGGGCTTCCCTAGAAGGGGGATGACCATCCTCCAGTTGGGGGACACGTCCTGACCTCCCTCTCCTCCCTCCCCCAGACCTCGTGCTGGGGTGCACCACTGGGGAAGCGACCTGGGTCATGCATCCAGTGGGGTCAGCCTCCTAGAACAGAGAACAGATGAAGGGTGGAGAATAGATCTGGAGGGACAAACGGAAGAGTCCCCCACAGGACTGTCCTCCCTCCAAACTATCCAGTGTCACCACTGTTTACCCAGAATCTGGCACAACACCCGACACTTAGAAGACGTGCCATTAATATTTGTTGAATGAATGATGATCGTGGAAAATACCTAACAACTACTCATTGGGGAACTAATTAATGGGTTCGTCCCTATGTTACAAGCTCAGTTGTGTCCCAGCTCTTTGAGACCCCATGGATTGCAGCCTGCCAGGCTCCTCTGTCCATGGGATTTTGCAGGCAACAATGCTGGAGAGGGCAACCACTCCCTCCTCCAGGGGATCTTCTGACCCAGGGATCAGATCCACGCCTCTTACGTCTCCCCCACTGTCAGGCAGGTTCTTTACCCTTGAGCCACCTGGAAGCCCTAATGATGGATGGGTCAAGTTTACTGGCATTTTACAAAATTAGGGCATGGCCATTAGGTCTCAAAATACACGGATGTAAGAGCCATAGACTTTGAGAATCTCTAAACACTCCACCCAGAGGAGCCCTAACTCCCCCAGTCATGCCAAGAAGGAAAGACCAACTTGTCCTCAGTTCCACAGACTCTGTTTTGTCAATCTGCAGGGTCAGGCCCTGGCCAGCAGGATGGAAACTATTTACTTTCCAGGAGAGGCCTGATTCCTCTTTGCCCTGTTTGCTCTGTGGGCTGAAGACTCGAATTAGAATGATCCATGGGAGCCAGGTCCTCTGAAACACCTGTGGTCAGCTGCCCTAAATCTCCACCAGCTTACTCTTTCCCTGCTGCACAGTCAGTGAGGGCTCCTCACTGGAGGCTGACCCACGGGGGAGGAAAGCCTGGGCTCTGGTGTGAGATGAACCCAGCCTCAGAAGCCAGTTTCTCCATCTATTGGTTGTGTAACCTTGAGCAAGCACTTACCCTCTCTGAACCTCTTCTAAAACGGGGGCAAAAGAATCTACATTTCAGAGCCACGAATAATGCATGTCAAGTCAAAAGCAGAAGGGGCTTATTCAATGTGTCAGAGATATTATTTTTCATAAGGTCCTTGAAGAAAGGAACTGTTTGTTTTTCAACCTTGTACCTCCAGGACTACTGTAGGGTCCTACTTAGGTTGTAATTTCAAGGACATCGGGAAGGACCCTAGAGTCTTTTCTACCCACTCCCTGATACCTTCTATTTCACCCAGTAGGCAAGTACTTCTCTTGAGCTTTAAACCTTGTTTCCACTTAAAATGTGATGCCTCTCCTGTCCCATCCAAGGATGACTTAATCATTATTATTATTAGCACTTCAGTATGATGAGTTCCCATATTTTTCTTTAGTAAGTTGGGTTTTACATGGGAGTGAGGAGTGGAGCTGGGGTTGGGGAAGGCAGAGATAAGGCTACTGGGCACCTACAGGAGACAGCAGTGAAGGTAAATGGTGGATCCCTCCAAGGAGACAAGGAGGGTGAAAATAAAGCAGACCCATTTTGGTTTAGAAATGGTCCAGAAAGCTGGCTTTGAACTGGCTGCTGTCAGGGCCACCCAGCATAAGTCTCCAGGCATCACCCTAGACCTGTCCACTGGAAGGAGTTGATCCTCATTGATTCAATACACTTGGCCATCTCCCTGATTTGGGGCCTGGCCTCCACCACAGTGGGTCACCTTGTAACTTGGGATTTTCTGCTTTTGGAAAAGGAAGTAGCCCATTCTAAGCGTAGAATATGCGAGAGTCTGAATTTGCATCCCAATGCCGTTGCTTCCTGGCTCTGTGCCCACCCTGGCCCCCCTCAAGGCTGGCGTCAGGGTCTGTGTAGCCCGCTGAGCCCTGTGATTAGAAGGATTTCGCTGTCCTTGGCTTAGTGCTCTGCAATCACCATCCAGCTATTCTTAATACGTTCTTGACAATGGCTTTGCGTTTTGGTTTTTCCACTGAGCCCTGCAATCCTGCAGCTGGTCTTTTCCACACTTCAAGTCTTCTCACTGCATCTCTGCGACCTCATTTGTGAAACTGGAATGACCGCACCTTCTGGCAGGATGATGGAGGGGTTAAATGAGTCCATGGATGGAAAACCTCCCCCAGAGCAGCTGCTGCCCTCCCACTGATTTTCATCATCTCACTTGCTTCTTCCCATGACCCGCACGGTCAGCTGAGCCCACACTCCAAACACTTATCAAAGGGAGAAGCTGGGACTTGGAGGTGCTGAGTGATTTATCCTGGGGCACAGAGCAAATCAGAGCAGAGCCCAGAGCCTGAGCTCTTCTGTCATTGCCTCCTTGTGGGGCAGGGAGGCGGGCGGGGGGGGGGGGTGCCTTTCATGGCCCAGCAGGTGTCCACCCACCAACTTGACTCAGCGACCAGATGACCCAGCACTAATGGGGATAGCCGTGGGTGCACACTTGGGGTTGGTAGGGTTTGAAGACCCAGACACAGTTCCCACTCACTCCCACGGAGAGTGAACCCCCTTCTCAGGCAAGTAGGGGTCAACTCTGGAGACCCACAAGCCCCAGGGTAGTGGTCCCTCCCCAACTCCCAAAGCCTCACCTTGGGCACCTTTGTTGGCTAGAATTAACCCCTTCTCTGCTTTATTCTTCTTCTTCTTCAGCTTTAGCCCAAACATCCCTTTTCTGGAACCAAAAAAAAAAGGAAGAAAAACTAAAAAATACAGTAATAGTAACTTTGGCTCATTCAGACAACGTTAAAAGAAAATAAACACACACACACACTGAGTTTTTCTGGAAACTGACCATCCTCCTCATCCACCCTGGAAGGGCATTAAAAGACAAGTGTCAAGGGAATTCCCGGTGGTTCAGTGGTTAAGACTCAGCACTGTAACTGCTGGGGCCCAGGTTCGATCCTTGGGGGGAACTAAGATCCAACAAGCTGTGCAGCACAACCAAAAAAATAAAACCCACAAGTGTCATGATGACCCAACACACTCTCCAGATAGGTCTGCTTTTGCAGAAACCGTGAAATACCACCTGAACAGAAATCATGAGATCCACCTAGAACCACACTTAAAAGATAGCACTAGCTGTTTTAACCTCCATTTCTCTTTTCTCACCTATTCCAGGCACTCAAAACAAATGATATCATTTAATCAACACAGCAACCCTCACCTACCCATCTTACAGATGAACAACCAAGGCTCAGAGAGAGTAGATAATGTTTCTAAGGTCACACAACCCCTAAGTATCAGAGCTACCCCTGGAGCCGGGTCTGCTTGATGTCAGAGCCCAGACTCTAACCACTGAGAAGCCTGAGCCTGCTGATTCCCCTAAGCATAATAAAACACCCTCTCCACAGCCAAGCTCTCAGACCATTTACAAGGGCAAGCAGTCCTGGGATTTATTGAGGCCACGCCACAAGTACACAGCTCAGCTGACATATGGTATTTGCCCAGAATGTCAGCCACTATCATTATTATTATTATTAGCCAAGAGCAGGAATCCATTTGGGGGCCTCCTTCTCAACTCAAGGCTTTCCTGGTGGCTCAGCCAGTAAAGAATCTTCCTGCAATGAGGGAGACTCAGGTTCAATCCCTGGGTCAGGAAGATCCCCTGGAGAAGTGAATGGCTACCCACTCAATTATCCTTGCCTAAGAATTCCATGGAGAGAGGAGTCTGACAGACTACAGTCCACAGGGTCACAAAGAGTCAGACACGACTAAGTGACTAACACTTTCACTGTTCTCAGCCCAGGAAAGGGCCCAGTCTGCTGTCTACAGCTGATATCAGGAGCATCCTGACTCTCTGCTGGCCTCCTTAGAGAACCCCTCTCTGGAGCTGCATGGAAGGGTGGCAAGTCAGAAAAAGTCCTAGCCTTGCATCGGGCAGGCTGATGGGGCGGCCCATAGAGGAGGGAAGAAGAGGAGCAGGGACAGAAGGGAGGAGAGAGCAGCAAAGCTCACACCCTTTCAGGGAGCATCTTGCAGTCCTGGAGCAACACAAGGACAGTGAAGGAACCAAGGAAGCTTTCCCTTTCGATGACATATTTAGGACTCATGAGGGGGTGAACTGCAGTAGCCAAGTTTAGGGCCTCCACAGCCAGACTCCCTGGGTTCTAAACCCATCTCTGCCTCCTTGAACAGGTCACTTAACCTCTCTATACTCCTGGGTCCTCATGTGTAAATGAGATAACAGACGTAAAGCATTTAGCCCAGTACCTGGAACATACTAGTTGCTCAGTAAATGTTAATTATTCTCATTATTTGAAATGATAGAGTTAGGACCAATGAGAAGAAGCAACTAGGAGACAGATGTCCCCTCCATTCACTTCTGTGCTTATTTATTCTTTTTCATCCTGCTTTGATCCAGATGAGGAATTAAGGAGCCTTCCTTGTTGGCACTGTCTGAACAGTGAATGAACTGCACTGGGTTGGAGTGAGTTCCCTGTTCCTGGGTGTGTGCAAGCAGGTACCTGAGAACCACTAGTGAAGGAAGCTATAGAGAGGACAAACATCGAAATTCAGTGGGGGAGGGAGACTGGCCTAAGGAACCTGGTTGGGGGTGGGGGGGCGGTGAGCCTTCGAGACCCTGAAATACAGTAAAATGGAAACAGTAGGCTCCAGAACCACCCAGACATGGGTGGATTGGACAAGTCACAGCAATTCTTGGAGCCAGTTTCCCCCAGGGTACAATGGAGATACATAACAAGGTACATTCTTCACAGGATTGTTCTAAGAATAAAAAGGAGTAAGTAAGCAAAATACCTAGGACAGTGTCCAGGATATAAAGAGTATTAAAACATACCCTTTTTGGAGGTAGTATTTTTCCCACTTTGATATGCCATCAGCTGTGATAAGGACACCCTTTTACATCTCCCAGGAATCTTAGGTACACCAGGGAAATCTCTCTTTCCTGAAACTCTTGGAGAAAATTTCCAATAATAGTTTCACCTTTCCTGTTTTCAAAGGAGAGTTACCCAGCAGAGGTACCATGGCCAGCGCTTTCCAAACCCTGAATTGCCACTGTGTTCCCCAAGGGCTCACTGCCTGTGATCATTTCATAGAGGCAGAAGCAATGTTCCTGGGAACCTGGCCAGCAAGCTCGCAGATGACTTGAGTAGACTGAGTTATTTCCATTCGGTAACAGGAAGTTGCTACCAATAAATAAGAGTGCCTACCAGAGGGAGACTGAATACACCTTTAGGGAGCAGAAGCGTTCATCAGGGATGGCCTCAGCATTCTGAACTCTCCCATGGGGCAGCTGGGGACTGAGGCATCGGGGCACATCTTAGGCTGCTATCGTGGGCATGGGAGGAGGGAGAGGTGTCCCACCTCTTAGAATAGGCAATCCATGTGGCAGACTTCACTGTTGTCTTATTTTAAAGAAATTGCCACAGTCTCCCCAGCCTTGAGCAACCGCCACCCTGACAGAGCAGTCATCAGCCATTAACACTGAGACAAGACTCTCCACCAGAAAAAAAGATTACCACTCACTGAATGCTCAGCATCTTTTTTCAGCAATAAACTATTATTTTTAGCAATAAAGTATTTTTAAATTAAGGTACATGCACTCTTTAAGACATAATGCTTTTGCACACTACAGTATAGTATAAACACCTCCTAACCCTCCCCCCCACTTTGTTTTTTGGCTGCACCACGCAGCTGGCTGGATTTTATTTGCTTGACCAGGGATTGAACGCAGACTCTTGGAAGTGAGAGTCTGGACCACTGGACCACCAGAGAATTCCCTGAACACCTTTTAGATGCATTAGAAAACTGAAAAATCCACACAATTCTTTTAATTATAATATCCAATTTAGGGCTTTCCTAGTGGCTCAGTGGTAAAGAATCTGCCTGAGACAGGCACCCCTACCCCTTAAAACCAAAAGCTCTTAACTCTGCTGTCTATTAGCCACACCTAGGAGGTTTGAAATATGCCAACATCCGGAACCACCCTCAGAGATTTTTAATTGATTTGGGGGAAGAATCAGTTTTGAGAAGATCACAGCTCAGAACCCCTGCAGAGGAAGTCAGAATGCTTCTAGTAATGCCCAAGGAATTGACAACCCACTCTGCTCTCTGGAAGGGGGCTGATGTTTGTTTCACAAACACATATGGTTGTTTGCCTGGAACCCTGAGTCAGTCCTCAAGGATACTCCCAGCATGATGCCCAGTGTGAAAAGGCTTCTTGATGAAAGTTGATTTCTCCTCCTCAGCCACATGACATCCACAGTAGAGAGAGGACACAGCTCACCAAACTAGAAAGATCGAGTCACTGGCAGATCAGGCAGCAGAGGGTAAACTGGAGACACAGAACCCAGCTCAGGACCCAGCTTGACCCCACCTGTTAGCTCCAGAATCGGGCTGGATGCTTAACTCAGATGAGCTTGTTTCATTCACATATAACACAGTATTTCTTATCTAACCACAGGGTGATGTTTAAAAAGGACACAATGCTTAGACAAAGCAAAATGTGCTATGAAATGAAGTGAAAGTTGCTCAATCATGTCCAACTCTTTGCGACCCCCTGGACTATAGAGTCCATGGAATTCTCTAGGCCAGAATACTGGAGTGGGTAGCCTTTCCCTTTTCTAAGGGATATTCCCAATCCAGGTATTGAACCCCGGTCTCCAGCATTACAGGCGGATTCTTTACCAGCTTAGCCACAGGGGAAGCCCAGGAATAAGGAATTGTATAACCTATCCCTTCTCCAGTGGATCTTCCCGACCCAAGAATCGAACCAGGGTCTCCTGCATTGCAGGCGGATTCTTTACCAACTGAGCTATCAGGGAAGCCCTAAATGTGCTATAGATTATTACTATTTTCTTGATGACAAGAAAACATGCTACAATATTCCCCTGAGTTAAAAATTTTTTAAACATACTTTGACACTCACCATGTTCCATGAAATACCAGGTTATACACATTAGCTCTTTGGATCCCCAGAATATACCATGCATGAGACAGATGCTATTATTACCCATTTTTACAAACAAGAGGTTGTCAGGGGCCTCGAGGGGTGGGATTCAGGGAGGGAGACTCAAGAGGAAAGGGATATATGCATACATATAGTTGACGCATGTTGTAGTAGAGCAGAGACTAACACAACATTGTAAAGCAAGTATACTTCAATTTAAGAGATATATTTATAACACAAATAAAATTAAATTTTAAAAAAGAGGATGCCAGTGGTTTCCAGTCAATATATTGGGATCAGCCAGTAACTCAAGAAGAATTGCCTGGTACGTCTTCAAGGCAGCTGCCATCACCCACCCACCTCCAGTGTGCCAAGGTTTCCATCATGGGAACCCCACCACGTACACTTCTAAAAAAGGATGCGCGTCTCTGGCTTAGGGTCTATGGAATCTCCCCCAAGGGCCACCCAAAGATAAGTCAAGAGATGCACAGAAATGTCTGTACCCACCTGGCCTCCTCAGGGTGAAAGCTACCATGACTCCGATATCTGCGTCCAAACAATGAGAGCATTAAACAGTGTGTGTATTTAACACGCTTCTGCTCATCTGTTCAAGGTGGTGTCTCTCCACGTGGACCCCAGGGCTCATGCAGGCAGGGAGGCAGCCAGCCCAGCACACAGAAAGAGGAGCCGGGCAACTGGAGTTCGAGTCTCATCTACGTCACTTTCTGACCACGTCTCTGGGGCCGGCCATGGGACTTTGAGCTCCAGGCTCCTCTTCTGCAGGAAGTGGCAATAAAGTTCACTTTGCCTTTCTCATGGAGGTGCGGTGTGTGTGACCTCCTTGAACCCTCATGCTGCACTGTTAAAAGTTCTACAAATAACTACTTTACGGTCATGTCCACAGCTCAGGGGAGCCGGGGTTAGGAAATGGCTCACAACCATGGTCTCTATGTAGTTTTCTACTCGTCACCAGATCCCTCTTCTAGAATCATCTTTTCTACCTTCAGTGAAGAATAGAAGCAGCTCAGGCCAAGAGGCCAAACACTAAGTTAATTGCATCAATGGGTGTGACCAGTCCAGGCCCTTCTCACTCTTCTTCCCATCTAAGAGGACTCAGGTCCTCTGCACCTCACCCTCCAAACACAATCATAACATCCAGTATAGAAAAAATTGTTTGATTTGTGAATTTCTATATGTATAACCATTGAAAATGTTTTAATATATATATATTTGAAAAATATACTACATTTAATATATTGTTTAATAAATTTCCTTTATCAAAAGAATGGATTTGCAGGTAATCAGGTCTATCTTAAAAAACAAAACAAAATCAAGCTTCATCACCATTTTGAGGTTATTATAGAGCCTTGAGTAAGTTTCTAGCTGCCTATTGGAAATACCTTCTTGGGTACATGCTCTCTGTATACTCATCTTACTTCTAAGACTGGCATAGATTTATTAAAGGCAAGCCAGCAAACACAGAAATAGCTATAATGTGGGTTTTGACAGAAGACTGTGAAAATATAAATTCACATGACATCCTGCCTTGTCAAGACTGAAACTTTTCTTCCCCTCTCTCTATGATCTGCCCATTAATATTCTCCTGATCATATCCTATTTGTTCAGAGCAACGATGATCAACTTCGGTGGTACATCAGGTTCTTGTTGAAGAGCCTTCTAAAACTCTTTCACACACTGTGGTCAGATCCCATCCCAGAGAGCCTGATTTCATTGGTCAGAGTGGGGCCAAGGTACAGTATTCTTTTAAGTTCCCCAGGTGATTCTGAAGTGCAGCAGGGTTTCAAACCCCTATGGCTGTTATCAGTGCTGATGAGCTGTGTTCTCAGAGACAAGGTTTGTATTTTTTAAGGAAGTTCAAAGATAATTTTTTAACCAGCAGGAACAATACCATTTAGGAAATTCAGAGTACTTAGTGAATTTATTTGGGTAGGCTGGGTGAATTTTATTGTCCAGTCTCAACTCCTCTTCCACTCAACCTTCATCCCAACAATTAGCCCATAGAATTGGTTGTCTTCTCTAATTCTGCATGGGATCAGCTCAGTCTTGATGGAACTGAGTCCTTCAGTTTAAGAGAGAAGGGTCAGTCCTCTATTGGGTCTGAGATGTCCCAGGCAATGAACTGAATAGATGCAGTGTGTTCGTGCCTGCTAAGTCGCTTCAGTCATGTCAAACTCTTTGCAACCCCATGGACTATAGCCCACTAGGCTCCTTTGTCCATGGGATTCTCCAGGCAAGAATTCTGGAATGGGTTGCCACGCCCTCTTTCAGGGGCTCTTCCTGAGCCATGGATCGAACTCCGTGTCTCATGTCTCCTGCATTGGAAGGCAGGTTCTTTACCGCTAGTGCCACCTGGGAAGCCTGAGTAGATGGAGAACTGATTCCCAGTCTGGTGGGAAACACTCCTTTTTTGCCTACTGTAATATGGAATCTCCCACCGTGTTGAGGTAAACAGATGTTTCTCTGGTAGGCCCTCATTTTGTATATTCCAGCCCCATCAGCCATCACAATGAGATTCAGATATCACCAGCTCAGCAGATTGTCACTAAAAACCTTGCTATTTCACCTGCCAGAGTCTAGGAAATGCCCCTCCAAGGATGCTAACGAATCCTCCCTCCTGTGGTTTCTCTGAGCCAAGGTTGACTCTGGAATAATCTGGAGTCACATTGGGTAGAACCATCCCAGGTTAAGCCAGTCTCTGACAGTCCTTCAGAAACCCTTGCCAAAAACTCGAGGGCAAAGTGGTAGGCGGTGCTGTTGTAGGTCTGTTCCAGGAAAATGGAGACTTTTTCCTCGCATGCCTCTCACTCACCCTGCAGCACACCAAGAGCACCCACTACTGAGGCCATCTTCCAAGGGTTGGAGGAACCTTTTTAACCAATGGCCACTAGCCTCCACCCTCTCTTGTTCCTCCTCCTCTCTAGCTAAGATCAGTGTAGGAGCGGGTTGGCTGGAGAGCAAGGAAAATAGAGAAACAAATTTGGCAGGTCATGTCATTGACTCGGTATACTTAGGCTGCTAGACACCCCTGGCCCCAAGCTTTCTCTTTCCTGGGTCCCTAAGAAAAGGTTCATTTTTATTTCATCCTCTTCATATGCTGGCTAATCAGAGCCCTGATCTCTGTTCTCCTAAAGATAAAAGGATCTAAGTCCCAAATAGACTTATTTAGAACAAGCATCTCTCTCTCCCTATGTCCCAGCATAAATCAGTCTTCAAGCTTCCACCCTTTTGAGACTTCCATCTTTTCTTTACTCCCTAAAATTTCCTTTTCTCATCTATCCCCTGAGTATCTTTTGGCACAATGATAACAGTATGGCATCCACTGGTTGGCATGTTTCTCTCCGGTCATGTTAAAGGTTTCTGTTCCTATGTGGTCTTCCCCTCTTTTGAGTCAGCTTTCCTGCAAAACATTTGTATTCTGCTTTCTGCTCCTACTACAGGTGGAAGTAAGTCACTGAGGCAGAGATTCTTATCCCTGCATGCAGCTGGGTGGGTGAGTCCCTCTGAGTCACAGTGAAGTATATGAAAATCGATCTGGATTCCACTCCATTCAGCTTCCTCTGATCTACCTTTGCCAGCAGTAAAGGTGATATGTTGATCCCAATTTGCCACATGGGTCTATTTCTCAATGGTTTTGAACATAACAGGGAAAGAGAAACATACAGTTATAACCTTAAGAAAACCAACAGACTGACGTATAAAGATTTTGTTATAGGTGAGAATCATTCAACTCCATAATGGGCAAAGAGAGGATCTCTAAAATTCCTTTTGAGTCTCATTTTATTGGTGTAATGGACACCAAAGACAGCAGGATGGGTGCTATATTAAATTAAATAATTAAATTAAATCTTCCCTTTGTAGGATTCTCTGAGCCTTTAATATGCTGACCTTCATCATGACTTTCCAAAGAGAGTGATAGAGTATTCAGATTTTTCTACATGAATTGGACCACATCTTTATCATAAAACATCTAATAATAAACAGCACCATTTGGGACACCCAGAGAAGATGAGCAGCTACCACGTAAGAGCCTTTGAGGAGGAAGAGAACCCAGAGCATCCCTCGCTCACATTCCCGCCTTGCAGCCACCCTACTCAGACTCTCATACAAACCTCACTCTAACTTGGCCTTTCAGGATCCATTCTTTCTCCTTCCTGCAAACTAATCTCCATTCTGAAGCCATCTTTGCACACTAGAAGAGCATAGAACTTCCTTAATAAGATAAAGAATATCTACCTAAATCCTAGAGGTAATATCACATCAATGATAAATATTAAAAGACTTTCTCTAAGATTTTAAAAAAAGGATGCAAAGATGTTTGCTGTCAAGACATAGAGAACAGACTTGTGAACACAACAGTGGAGGAAGAGGGTGGCACAGATTGAGAGAGTAGTGTTAACTGCAAGGAGATCCAACCAGTCCATTCTAAAGGAGATCAGCCCTGGAATTTCTTTGGAAGGAATGATGCTAAAGCGGAAACTCCAGTACTTTGGCCACCTCATGCGAAGAGTTGGCTCATTGGAAACGACGCTGATGCTGGGAGGGATTGGGGGCAGGAGGAGAAGGGGACGACAGAGGATGAGATGGCTGGATGGCATCATTGACTCAATGGACGTGAGTCTGAGTGAACTCCGGGAGTTGGTGATGGACAGGGAGGCCTGGCGTGCTGTGATTCATGGGGTTGCAAAGAGTCGGACACGACTGAGCGACTGAAATGAAATGAACTGAACCATATACAAAATAGCCAGCCAGTGGGAAGTTTCTGTACAACACAGGGAGCTCAACTCTGTGCACTGTGATAACCTAGAGGGGTGGGATGGGGTGGGGTGGGAGGGAGGTTCAAGAGGGAGGGAACATATGTATACTTATGGCTGACTCACGTTGTTGTATGGCAGAAATCAACACACATTTTAAGGCAATTATCCTCCAATTAAAAAAAAGATGTTTGCTATCAGCCCTTCCAACACTGTACTTGAGGCCCTCCCTTAACAGTTCAATAAAGTTTGATTCATTGAATTAATAAGTGGAGAAATCCCTTGAAGTCCAGTGGTTAGGACTCCTTGCTTTCAAGGCTGAGAGCCTGGGCAGGGAACTAAGACCCCACAAACCACGTAGCCAGTCAAAAAATAAATAAATAAAGTTGAATTAATAAGTGAATTCAGTAGGTCATCTAGAAACAAGGTCAATTTTTTAAAAATCTATTGTACATTCCCATATCAATAATAAGGGGATTCTCTCATAGCTCAGTTGGTAAAGAATCTGCCTGCAATGCAGGAGACCTGGGCTTGATTCCTGCATGGGAAAGATCCCCTGGAGAAGGAAACAGCAACCCACTCCAGTATTCTTGCCTAGAAAATCCCATGGACAGAGGAGTCTGGAGGGTTACAGTTCATGGGGTCGCTAGAGTTGGACACAATTTAGCAAGTAAACCACCACCACCACCATACCAACAACAAACTATTAACTAAAATTATAAATAAAAGATATCATAAGAGCATCAAAAGATTTAAAAACCTGGGAATAAACCTAAGAAATATGAGCAAGATTTCTATACCAGAAATTACAAAATAAGATCAGTGAAGGGATACTCCATGGTCATAGATGTAAAAATGCAATATTGGAAAGATGTAAAACCTCCCTAACTTAATAGAGATTACTATTTATCCACTTGTGAAATTTTTCAAGTCATACATTTATAATTTGTGTGTGTATTTTATGTGTATGTGTCAAGCGTCAGGAAGATCATCTGGTGAAGGAAATGGAAACCCACTCCAGTACTCTTGCCTGGAAAATCCCATGGACAGAGGATCCTGATGGGCTACAGTCCATAGGACTGCACAGTTGGACACAACTTAGCAGCTAAAGAACAACAATATGCTCCAACAAAATGCTTCACTTTTTAAAAACATAGATTTTGGGATCCAAAGTCTTGGCTTTGATTATCAGCTCTGCTGCTGCTAAGTCGCTTCAGTCGTGTCTGACTCTGTGCGACCCCATAGACGGCAGCCAACCAGGCTCCTCTGTCCCTGGGATTCTCCAGGCAGGAATACTAAAGTGGGTTGCCATTTCCTTCTCCAATGCATGCATGCATGCTAAGTTGCTTCAGTCGTGTCCGACTCTGTGCGACCCAATGGACAGCAGCCCACCAGGCTCCTCTGTCCACAGGATTCTCTAGGCAAGAGTACTGGAGTGGGTTGCCATTTCCTTCTCCAGATTATCAGCTCAGCCACCTGCTAATTATTGAAACTTGAGCAAATCTTTAAGCTTTCTGCACCTCAGTTCTTTTTCTTTTTAGATCCTTTTTTTCTTTTTTTGGATGTGGACCATTTTTAAAGTCTTTATTGAATTTGTTACAACATTGCTTCTGTTTTTTGTTTGTTTGTTTGTCTTGGTTTTTGGGCCCTGAGGCAGGTGGGGTCTCGGCTTCCCAGCCAGGGATCAGACACACATCCCTTGCACTGAAAGGTGAGGTGTTAACCCCTGGACTGCCAGGAAAGTCTCTGCACCTGTTTCTTCATCTATAAATTAGAGGATAAGTTATGCCTCTCTTAGATAGCTGACATGAAGATCAAATAATATAAAACATACAACATTCTATTTGTAAACACAGAAGTGCTATATGGTATGGCTATTGCTGTTTAGTGGCTAAATTGTGTCTGACTCTTTGCAATCCTACGGACTGTGACCCACTAGGCTCCTTTGTCCCTGAGATTTCCCAGACAAGAATACTGGAGTGAGTTGCCATCTCCTTCTCCAGGGGATCTTCCCGACACAGGGATAGAACCCACATCTCCTGCACTGGCAGACAAATTCTTTACCACTGAACCACCAGGGAAGCCCACCATATCCTGAACATGTTAATTAAAAGAAAAAACTGGATTGACGTTCTACGAATGTCCCTTAGGGCTCTCCACATTATAGGCTCAGCCCATTAATCCAGTATTTGACTTCCCATACTCTGTTCTCCAGTCCAGTGGACAGCTCCTCCTAAACTCATCACATGCTGTCCATGAACCTGATCTCACTCCAGGGCCTCCACTGAAGGTAACTTCTCCCATCTCTACTGTCAAGACCCACATCTTTCTTCTAGGAAAGTTCGGCTACCTCCTTTTATGTGAACAGTTCTTAGTTTTGTAAGGAGGAATTAAGTCACTCTTTCCTCTGGATTCCACTGGCCCTTTGTCCTTATTTCTATAATATGAAATCATTTATTATAGAGATCATAAGAGTTACTTGAAAATATCATTCTCTTTTATTAGAAGCTAAACTTTTGAAGGCAATAACCATGCCTGTTTTATGTCTGTACCTCCATAATGCCTGGCATAGGCTCAATGACTGTAGGACAGATAGACAGATAGATGAGCAGATAGAGCACACACAGAGAAAGCGCCACAAGAATTCACTGGAAGCTTTCTATCTCTATTTAAAAATGTAAAGTATCAGGGCCTTCCCTGGTGGTCCAGTGGTTAAGAATCCACCTTGCAATGCACGGGACTCTAGCTCTTCCCTGATCTGGGAAGATCCCACATGCCACAGGGCAGCTAAGCCCATGCACCATAACTACTGAGTCCACACCCTAGAGCCCACGCTCCACAAGAGAAGTCACCATGGCAAGAAGCCCTTGTACCACAATGAAGAGTAGCCCCTGCTCGTCACAACTAGAGCAAGCCTGTGTGCAGCAACAAAGACCCATCCCAGCCACAAAAGTTAAAAATATATTTTAAAAAATGTATCGTATCAGACAGAAAGGAGTTAAGACCATAATCAGAGCAGAGCATAATCAGAGTGGAGAACAATCTCAAAAGTCAGTGGCTAAGCCTTATCCTAATACTCACCTTGGAGCTAGGGAGAAAGAGGAAATTACTCATGCTGGTACTTGATATTTGTTCTCTGTTAAATGGCGCATCACCCCTAGCTGTCACCCAGCCTTGGTCTTCATCCATTTCTTAAAACCACTCCCTTTATCAACGCATCTTTCTTTTCTCTTTATCATGCCTGAATATTTTTTATCAGTTGGTCCTTTCTCTACTACCAGTCCCTTGGGAGTGATTGAAGGTGATTGAACAAAAGGTCATGGATTTTGTTTGTGGCCCAGGCCCTGTGGTAGACACTGGTGTACAAAGATAAATCCAACAGGGTCCTTAGCCTTAGAGGCACTGAAGTGTGGCTGGAACTGCAGATGCCTGGGGGGTTCATGATGAGGATGGCTGAATCTAGATTGTTGACCAATGCCCAATACCAAGACTAGAAAGTCATGAGGAAGGCCAGTGCTGGCCCAGGATGTGGCTGAAGCTGGAAGCCCGTCCCAGTTGAGCAGCCATGGTCTGAAATGGATAAGCATCCAAATACAAACCAGAGTGTTACAGTCTCAGGAAGTCCTGGGACATCCTTTATCACAGATTCCTTTTCAGTAGAAATACAGTTGAGAGTGATGGGAGCAAAATCTATGACTGTAAGTAAACTTATCTCTTTGCTTAATATTTAAAAACAGACTTCCCTGGTGGCAGTGGATAAGAATCCTACCACCAACACAGGAGACATGTGTTTGATCCCAGGTCCGGGAGGATTCCACATGCCTTGGAGCCACTGAGCCTGAGCATCACAGCTACTGAGCCTGTGCTCTAAAGCTGCAACTGCTGAGTCCCTGTGCCACAAGTACCAAAGCCCACGTGCCTAAAACCTGTGCTCTGCAACAAGAAAAGCCACTGCGGTAAGAAGCCTGTGCACTGCAACTAGAGGGTAGGCCCTGATCTCTGCAACTAGAGAAAGTCCGCATGCAGCAGTGAAGAACTGTTATAGCCAAAAATAAGTAAATAAAGCAGTGTGTACATGTCAAAAACATTTTTTTAAAGGTACAAAAATATTTAAAAGCAAAACTGTGCTTTATGCTCCCAGGGAAACAAGAGTAAGAAGGCTTGTCTCTACCAAAGACAAACTGACCACTCTTCAAACCTACTAAAGCAATGACTTTGAATGATAAAAGAAAATGTGACTTATTTGTAACCTATAAAGAAAGCTGAGCACAGAAGAATCGATGCTTTTGAACTGTGGTGTCGGAGAAGACTCTTGAGAGTCCCTTGGGCTGCAAGGAGATCCAACCAGTCCATCCTAAAGGAGATCACTTCTGGATGTTCATTGGAAGGACTGATGATGAAGTTGAAACTCCAATATTTTGGCCACCTCATGCGAAGAGTTGACTCATTTGAAAAGACCCTGATGCTGGAAAATATTGAAGGCAGGAGGACAACAGAGGATGAGATGGTTAGATGGCATCACTGATTCAATGGACATGAGTTTGGGTAAACTCCGGAGTTGGTGATGGACAGGGAGGTCTGGCATGCTGCAATTCATGGGGTCACAAAGAGTCGGACATGATTGAGCAACTGAGCTGAACTGAACTGAAGCTGGTAAAGCCAGTCATTCCCTTACGAATTGCTTATATGTATGTCCGTCCTCCCCATTAGGCAAGGTTGGGGCACACGTGTGCTTTGCATATACTAGGTCCTCAAGAGGTATTTGTTTGATAAAATATTTAATGAATAAGACTTTCAGCTGACAAGCCAACCCTAGCCTCAAAGACTACAGTGATGAGGAGTTTACTACTTCACAAATTGATGACTACAAATACTTCCAAAACACACAAGGGGGAGATGAAAACTTATATGCATTTTTCCAAGACAGAATAGTTCAGAGTGACTTATAACAGGACTATGCAGTTTCAGTCAGGAAGAGATGAAATAATAAAGCCATTTTCACTTCTATCTTTGGGCAGAATGACTACAGTAAAGATGCTGAGTGAAAGGAAGGATTGGAAAAAGAATTCTAGATATTTGGTTGAAGGGGTTATTAATGATCTCAAGCCAGGGTGTCTACCCAGGGGGTCAAGGTAGGAGGAAGTAAAGAAAGATCAAAATGGCCCAATCTGCCATCTTCCCTCCACCCCTTCAATCTGAGGGGCTTCATAGTCACCTGTTTTCTGTGTTAAGGAGTTTAAGGAATGCATAAATAAACTTTTCAAGTTTGAAAACTGCTCTTCAAGACTAGCCTACTTATTCGACAAATAGAGAAACTAAGACCCAGGGGAAAAAGCTAAGACCTACGAACCAGATCAAGGTCATATTTGCTTATTGAAATTGCTGGGGCTTCTGAGTACCCATTTATTCCCATATTTACCCCCCAGGAATGCTAAGACTTCAGCAAGTGTGGACTTCCACAACCCTTCCTCTCCAAACACAGGTGGGGCAAAAGCTGATAACAGACCACACCTGCATTAAGTAGGTGACTAAGGAAGGAGAACCTCCTGCACAGCCCGGGGAGCTCTATTCAGAGCTCCGTGGTGACCTGAACGCGAAGGAAACCCAATAAAGAGGGGATGTATGTGTACGGAGAGCTGATTCACTCCGCTGCACAGCAGAAACTAACACAACATTAAAGCAACTATATTCCAATAAAAATTAACTTAAAATAAATAAATGAAAAAAATGGCCTTTATTCTTCCACAGAGCTCTCCTTCAGAACTCCTGTGCATTACAGAAAATAGGCCAAGGGGTCAACTACAATAACCTAACCACTTTCCTCTGTCTACTTATAAAAGTCAAATGAAAAGAATTTCACAACTGATAAAAGCAAAAGCACATCAAGGCTGCAAATGAAAGGCTACAGTACTTCAGATATGACCTCCATAGGATCCCATCTCCTTTACATGCTTGAATTCTTTAATGGCTTCTGCAACCATGAATGAGGAGGGAAAATCTGCTTCACTCAGCTGATGAGTTCCCAAAGTAAGGACTTTAACTACAGCAGTCGAGTGACGCTCTCTTGTCAGGTAAAACTTGAACTATAGGGAGGCAAGTCAATGCAATGACTCACAAACAGCTTCCAGTCAGCCAGACCCCGAACAGATCACAGAGGAAAAAAAATCCCCACCAGAAATTCATCGCTTCTGTTTTCACGGATATCCTGCATAGAAGGGAATGAGCCTGAAGGGTCATCTCTCAGCTCATGCAACCAGACAGAGCACTGAAGGCATTTTGGAGAGGTTTTGTAGAACAGCTCGTCTCGAGGGAGTCTTGTGTATGAGATTTACAGGGTCTCAGGAACAACAGAATGCCATCAACTGTCTCTCCGGCACTCAGCCAAGACGTTCTTGAAGGCTCTGCTGGGTTTCCTTTGAAATTACTTTTGCAAAAGCTGAAGTTTGAGCTTCTTGGCTGGGAAGAAAAAAACCCTCTCCAGGAGTAACTGTCCTTGGGGTTTGAGCCTCAGTTCAGAGTCCCAAACTGGCAGGGGCATCCCAGTCCTGTCCCTCCCAGTCTCCACCTGGAAACCCTGATAGAAGAGGTCTAAACCCTAATAGAAGAGGTATAAAGTTATATTGAGTCCTTGACCCCAGACTTGACACTCTCAGTAAAGACTTTCCCATATAAACAATGATGAAAAATTCATTTACTTCCAATCCTCTCTAGGAGCGATATCTGAAGTGGAGAAGATTATATTGAACTCATATGTGCTTGCCCAGTTGTAAGTTGTGTCTGTTTGTGACCCATGTACTGTTACCCACCAGGCTCTTCTGTCCGTGGGATTTCCCAGGCAAGAATACTGGAGTGGGTTACCATTTACTACTCCAGGGGATCTTCCCAACCCAGGGATCATTGCATTGGCAGGTGAGTTCTTTACCACGGAGCTACCAGGGAAGCCTCTACTTACTCCTGCTTAAAATCCCAGTTTACACAGTAATGAATATCACAAGCATAAAACAAAGTTGCAGTGGAGCCCAGAGCCGAAGAGGTACATGGGGACTCTGGGTCCTACCTGGACCACACTCTTCCCTCCCCCTAGCACTTTGTCACATGTGGGACCCTAACAGAAGCTCTGTGAGGAGACAGAGCATGGCAGTCTTTCCACGGCATCCTGGGAAGAACATAGGCTCATATCTAACCTTGGCCTCTGCTTTATAATCCATGCAACCTGAAGCAAATGACATAACTCCTCTATGCCTCCATTTCCTCATCTGTGAAACAGATATTAAAAAATATCTACTTCACAAAGTAACAAGGATTGAGTTTATATATGAAAAGCCCTTAGATCAGCTCCTGGCAAATAAAAGAAAATAGCTACTATGATTCTTAATTCAAGTCAAGAAAATTGAAGCTCAGAGAGGTTAGGCAACTCGCTCAAAGTCACCCGGCTACAAACTGGCCAAGCTGGGGACAGAGTTGAGTCTCCCACACCCAGCTGAATGCTTTTGCTTCTAGACCATTCTGGGATTAATCCATTGTACAGTGTTTAATTTATTCAGTAGAGTCATCCATTTCATTATTGAGTGGTATTATTCAAAGTGCTCTGGGGAAATCTTAATAGCTGCTGTTCATTAAGCTTGTGAAAGAGTGAAGGCAGGAGGAGAAGGGGACAACAGGATGAGATGCTGGATGACATCACCAACTCGATGGTCATGAGTTTCAGCAAGTTCCAGGAGTTGTTGATGAACCAGGAAGCCTAGCATGGCTGCAGTCCATGGGGTCGCAAAGAGTCGGACATGACTGAGCAACTGAACTGAATGGATTAAGCATGTAGGATAAGTCAGGCATTGGCTTAAGGTCCTGCATATAGTTTTTTCATTTAGTTGTCCCAATAACCATCTGACAGCAGTGTTCAATCCCTTTTACAAATGTGAAAACTAAAGTGTAAGAGGTTAAGTAACTCACCTAAGATCCCACAGCTCTAAGCTGCAACCAAGCTCCATCCAACCTCCACTCTGTACCTCCTCCCAAATACCAATTAGAGCCACAGCTTTAACAAAAGGGCAATCCTCCCTTCCCAAGTGCTAAACCCCACAGCTCAGAGAGGTGTGGAAACTTGCCTACAGCCACACAGTATCCATTGCTGAAGCCCAGCCTCTTTGCACTCTGAGACCTCACCCATCTTGACTCAAGTCTCTAAGCACAAACACAGGAGCCACAACCCAGAGGGCTCCCAACAGCCCAGACTGCAACTGAGTCCTGTTCAGTCACAAGAAAAAGAGCAACTGGTCTCACCTTGACCACTGAGGGCTTCTAACCGTGCCTAGAAGTACTCGTGCTCACTATCTTCTTGGACTCAATGCAGGGCCAGAGGCACAGTGTCCAGAACTGGTCTTGGGAGAAGAAAGGCTCCCCTCTAGCATGGGGTGGGTCTCTAGATTGCCTCTGGAGGGGCGGGCATCTCCCCGGAAATGCCCTTTCCGCTGTGTCCACCTGGTAGCTCCCTATCTGAAACCCAGTGCCTGCTGCTTGGCTTGGCCGCAAGAGCCCAAGACTCTGATCCGCAAACACAGCAGCTCAGAGCAGATCCTGAGGGGAGGGGCCACTGGCTTTATTCCAAGTCAGGTAGCCACAGGTGGATCGAGACTCAAAGAAACCCCAGCTCCAGACAGTGCCAAAGCCTTGGATACTTTCTCGCCACCATCCAGCCATCCAAGTTGGGTTTTTGGTCATTTTCACCATCCTCTGCTCCTTTGTAATATGTTTTTTCACTTTCAGTTCAGTTCAGTTGCTCAGTCATGTCAGCCTCTTTGCGACCCCATGGACTGCAGCACGCCAGGCCTCCCCGTCCCTCAACTCCTGGAGCTTGCTCAAACTCATGTCCATCGAGTCAGTGATGACATCCAAACCATCTCATCCTCTGTCGCCCCCTTCTCCCACATACTCCCACACATACTCCCACAAGGAAAGTGTTTTCACTTTACTTGAGGCCAGTTCTAGATACTTTAACAAGTATTATCCCATTTAAGTCCCACAACAGCCCTCATAGGTAGGTACAGTTATTGCACCCAATTTATGAATGGTGAAACTGAGTCACAGAGGGACTGGTAAGTGCTGGGGTTTGAACGAAGGCCACCAGTCCTGAATATTCATTGGAAGGACTGACGCTGAAGCTGAAGCTCCAGTACTTTGGCCACCTGACGCGAAGAGCCGACTCATTGGAAAAGACCCAGATGCTGGGAAAGATTGGGGGCAGGAGGAGAAGGGGGTGACAGAGGATGAGATGGTTGGATGGCATCACTGACACGGACTCAATGGACTTGAGTCTGAACAAACTCCAGGAGACGGTGAAGGACAGGGAAGCCTGGCAGGCTACAGCCCATGGGGTCACAAAGATTCAGACACAGCTTAGTGACTGCACAACACCACCAACTACCCTCAGAGCCTGTGCTCTCAGGCTCTCCAGCCTGCTGTCTCCTCTCTGGCATTTCATCGGAACTTGTAGTATGATGTTATTTCAAGAAGTCAAGTTTAGAAAGGAGAAAAATAAATTTTAAAAAGGCATTTTGGTGGGTCAAATGTCTCAGAAGTCATGGCCTGTAGTGGGCTGAATGGTGGTGCCCCAAAAGATATATGCACATTCTGAAAACTGTGAATGTGCCCTTATTTGCAAAAAAAAAAAAAAGAGGACTCTTTGAAGATGTAATTAAGTTCTAGATTACCACCGTGCCGTGCTGTGCTAAGTCTCTTCAGTCGTGTCCGACTCTTTGGGACCATATGGACCATAGCCCACCAAGCTCCTCTGTCCATGGGATTCTCCAGGCAAGAACATTGGAGTGGGTTGCATGCCCTTCTCCAGGGGATCTTCCTGACCCAGGGACTGAACCCACGTCTCTTGCATCTCCTGCGCTGGCAGGCGGGTTCTTTACCACTAGTGTCACCGGAGAGTGGGGACTAAATCCAATGACAAGTGTCCTTACAGGAAGCAGAAAAGGAGAAGACACACCGAGAAGGCCACGTGAAGACGGAGAGACTGGAGTGATGTGGCCCCAAGCCAAGGAACACCTAGAGATACCAGAAGCAGGAAGAGGAAGGATTCTCCCAGAGCCTTCAGAGGGAGCATGGTCCTCTCAGCACCTTGAATGCAGACTTCCGGCCCCAGACCTGGGAGAGGACACTTTTCTGTTGATCTAAGCCTCCCAAGTCCATGGTTGTTTGTGTAGCAACCTCAAGAAACTGACCCACTACCCTTTGTTACTTCCTCTGGCACTTTCAAAAAAAAATTTATTTATTTGGGTTGTACTGGGTCATAGTTGTAGTATGTGGGATCTAGTTTCCTGATCAGAGATGGAACCCAGGCCCCCTGTGTTGGGAGCTCAGAATCTTACCCACTGGGAAGTCCCCTCTTGCACTTCTTGATGGCGCCACAGGAAAGGAGAAAAAAGTTGGGTTCTTTATACTGATCCCTCATGGGGAAGGCTAGGAGGTTGATGCCTATGGACCAGGCAGTGATGTAAGAGTCTCTGAGAGACAGGACAGGAAGACACGGGATAGGGAGAAGGTTTTGCAAGTGAGGACTGAACCAGTTACATAGTAACTCACAAGGCAACCTCATTCAAGAGCCCCAGCTGAGCCCTCACTGTCCCCAAAGAAGTGGTCTGTGACTCGGGGGTTCACAGATGGGGAACATGTTTCCTAATGCACGCCTTCTTCCCTTTTTGGTCATTGTGAACTTAACCCCAATCAGAAGCAAATATGTCAGAGATCCCTGAGCTCCAACCTCAGGTGTTATAGATGGGGAAAGTGACGACTAAAAAGGTGATGTGGTCTGAGGTCACACAGCCAATCATGGAACCATCAGAGCTGGAACCTCGCCTCCTGATCCCTGATCCTTTCAAGGGAGCAAAACCTCCTCCCCTTGTCTGATCTGTTCTTCACAAAAGAAGACCTGTAGCAGCTCTTACCTGAGCTCAATAGTCCCATGGGCCCTCAAGGGTTCTCTAGCTAAAACTCACATTTCTCCTCCTAGAATTTAAGTTCATTCCTCCTTATTTGCAGAATGACAGTCTTGCCATGCAGCTGTTATGTCTGACTCAGATACAAGTACACATCATAACAACAGAAGTCAGCTGGCTACACAGTCATAAAGGTTTGTTGATTGTTCATCACAGGGAAAAACCCAGAGCTTTATTTCTCTGCTTTATCTCTGCTGCTTTCTCTCTCTGCTCTGACCATCTTCCTTTGGCAACTTGACTGGAACATGCCCCTCCCTCAGGGTTTCTGCACATGACCTTCTCTGTGCCTGGAATCCATATGCCCTCACACACCTCTTCACCCTATTGACTCCATCCTGCCCCTTAGAAGGATGCCACTTAACACCCCAGATACTCCCCCCCTCCTCCTCCTCAGCAGGTCCTCGTGTTTCTCATGCTTTTTCTTTTCAACACTTATCATAGTTTGTCATTTTATTTTTACATAATTTTTTTTCACCAGCATCCCTTAGACCAAAAGTTCCATTAAGGTAGAAACTCTCTCTGGTTGATTCCTGCACCCAGCACATCTAATACGTTCATTAGTTCATTCAACAAACATTTGAATGCTGAAAATGCTGAGCTGGTGCAAAGCAATGTAGAAAGAAGGAAAAGACAAAACTGTGAGTTCTCAGGAAATAGAACCAAACAGATGAGATATAGTCAGCTCCTTAAGAAATTACCCAGTCACACTTCACCCCCACTATCCACTTCCCTCATTCCTGTGCCTGCCCCTTAAACATTTTAGCCCCAACACATTCTTCTCCAAAAGGGGGAAAGGATGAGTTGGTAAAACTCAAAGGGTTCAATAATGTAACTGATAGACAACTCTAGGAAATGAACTTCAGAGGAGTGATGCTGTAAAGTTATCTAAAAAGAAGATTAGGAATTGTCTTAATTCAGTTGGCTTCAGAATTATTTTAGAAATTCTCAAAAGAAAGGCTATATTGCAAAACAAGAAGGTTACAAAACTCTCCTCCAGCCTTCCCCACTCTGGGAAGAATAATGCCCTTTGCACGAAGCTGCTACGTCAATTCCAAATCCAAGTGCAGATCATATCAACAGAAATCATCCTCCACCCTCCCCCATGCTTTGCCTCCTGCCATGTGGCCTTCTGCCAGAGGGAATAAATTTCAGTGTCTACAATCATTATCCCACATACCATCTCAGTCATGGAGTATTTCCTTGGAGAACTCTCAAAAGTTGTTATCATGATTCAGCAAACATTTACTCATTACCTATTAGATGCCCAGCACTGCAGTGGGCCTATGGGAAATACAGAGCGAACTGGGAAAGACAAATGTGGTCAAGGAGCACAACGACTTTTTAACAGCTAACACATTTGAAGAGGCTTCGGTCACTCCATCGTAATATTATTTTCTATTTCTAGAGTGCTTCATAGATTACAAAGAACTTTTACATACAGCATGTGTCACAGCAGTCGTGTGACATAGAAAGGTTTCTCTCTTCATTGATAGATTAACCATTTAGTTTCCGAGCCTGGAATGACTTACTCAAGTTTGCACAGTTAAAAATGGCCAAAACTGGAAAACATGGTAGTCATGAAAAAGTGCCACTCAGGTCTCTGGCTACACGAAGCATAATTCACTGACAGTCCTAGCTCCTGTATTTCTGATTCACTGCTGTGTCACACTGAGATCATGCTACCCAGCAAATGAATAAGCACTGCAAATGAGCTAGTCCTATAAAACATGATACTCTTCTAGTGGATGACTTGAGTCACAAGAGTCCCTATTGGCCTGGAGGAAAATTTTTTTTGGAAGATTCTTTCTATTCAATTCCCCTTCCTTCCTGCTCTTCATCACAGGAGTCAGGTTTGCATCATAGTCTGAAAACTCTCTGCCTTCTGGTACTCCTTCCTCTTTACCCCTCCCATGCATCAGTGCTAAGCTGCTTCCAGTCGTGTCTGACTCTTTGCAACCCAGAGACTGTAGCCCGCCAGGCTCCTCTGTCCATGGGATTCTCCAGGCAAGAATACTGGAGTGGGTTGCCATGCCCTCCTCCAGGGGATCTTCTTGATCAGGGATGAAACCTGCGTCTCTTATGTCTCCTGCATTGGCAGGCATGTTCTTTGCCACTAGCGCCACCTGCGAAGCGCTATCTTTCCCATAAATTTCCCAAATAAACAGGGTTTTTTGGACACACCAAGTGACATGCAGGATCTTAGTTCCCTGGCCAGGGTTTGAACACCAGCCCCCTGCAGTGGAAGCTCAGAGTCCTAACCACTGGACCACCAGAGAATTCCTTCTCCAAATAAATTTGATCACACCAGTGCCATCTTGGAATCTGCTCTTTGGAGGACCCACTCTAACAGACTCTAAATCTAGGTTTTATCATTCAGAACTGGCCCTTACACAAATAAAGAGATTTTATTTTGATATACATTTGGAAAATTCTGGAGTGGCCCATTTTACAAGACTTAGATTCAAAAATAATACACTGAGATGAAATAAGACTCCTCAAAAGCACAAAAGAACTACAGAGTAGCTCTCAATTTGATTTAAAAGCAAAACTTTTAAAGTCAATTTCCCTGAATTGGTGACTAAAATATTGGAACTCAAATCACAGTTTGAGAAATCCTGCTAATAAGTAGAGACCCTCCAACAAATGGACACCTATTGCCTTCTCTGTCAACATTATTCAGTTCAGTTCAGTTGCTCAGTCGTGTCTGACTCTTTGCGACCCCATGAACCACAGCACACCACACCTCCCTGTCCATCACCAACTCCCAGAGTTCACCCAAACCCATGTGCATCGAGTCGGTGATGCCATCCAACCATCTCATCCTCTGTCATCCCCTTCTCCTCCTGCCCTCAATCTTTCCCAGCATCCAGGTCTTTTCAAATGAGTCAGCTCTTCGCATCAGGTGACCAAAGTATTGGAGTTTCAGCTTCAACATCAATCCTTCCAATGAACACCCAGGACTGATCTTTAGCATGGACTGGTTGGATCTCCTTGCAGTCCAAGGGACTCTCAAGAGTCTTCTCCAACACCACAGTTCAAAAGCATCAATTCTTCTGCTACTTTATAGTCCAACTCTCACATCCATACATGACCACTGGAAAAACCATAGCCTTGACTAGACAGACCTTTGTTGGCAAAGTAATGTCTCTATTTTTGAATATGCTGTCTAGGTTGGTCATAACTTTTCTTCCAAGGAGTAAGCGTCTTTTAATTTCATGGCTGCAATCAGCATTATTAAAAAGCCTCAAAATGATGGTTTGATATTCGCTTTTTTTGCTGTGCCCAAATGGATGACAAAAAGTGGGAGGAAAAAGCAAGGGACCCAGGAAAACCTCAAGCAATGTAATCTTCCCTGGAAGAGTAGGAAATTCATTATCCTTTATATTAAAGCTTTGCTCCTATGTTTAGCAAATGGTGTGATTTTGATTTCTTAAAATAGGTGTCATCTTTAAGAGATGGGTGAACTGAATAAAATAAGAAACATAAGCAGTGGATTCTTTTTTTATAACTTTCTTTTTTCTTTTTAAAATTAGGACATAATTGCTTTGCAATGTTGTGTTAGTTTCTGCTGTACAATGAAGTGAATCATCTATATGTGTACATATATCTCCTCCCTGTTGAGCCTCCTTCCCACCCCACCCTCCGGCATCCCACCCCTCTAGGTCATCACGGAGCACAGCAGTGAGCTCCCTGTGCTAGCGGCAGCTTCCCACTAGCTATTTACACACCGTACTGTGAATACGTCAATGCCACTCTCCCGATTCGTCCCACCCTCCCCTCCCTCAGCTGTGTCTACATGTTAGTTGTGCACATGCGTGTCTCTGTTTCTACCCTGGAAATCAATTCATTTGTACCATTTTTCTAGATTCCACATATATGTGTTAATATGCAATTCTAAACTGTCTATAGATCTTAATACTGGACCTATTATTGTGGGTATTACCCTGTTGTTTAATTGATATCAAATGTTTCCACTCAGTGTTGAAAGTCGGTAATTGTACCTCAACTCCCTGGTGGCTCAGCTGGTAAAGAATCCGCCTGCAATGTGGGAGACCTGGGTTTGATCCCTGGGTTGGGAAGATCCCCTGGAGAAGGGAAAGGCTACCCACTCCAGTATTCTGGCCTGGAGAATTCCAAGGACTGTATAGCCCATTGGGTCACAAAGACTCAGACATGACTGAGCGACTTTCGCTTCACCCCTTCATGATTCAACAACTGAACGAAAAGGAAATAAATCCACTCTTACAAATTGTGCTACAGTTTTTCTGTAAACTTCCTGGAGATGCAGCCACTCAGTACACTGGAAGCTTAGTAGGAAAAGATATTGATTTCTATGTACCAAGCAGGTGTTCCGTGTGTAAACAGTTAGGTGAGAGTCATCTAAAAGGGCACATTAGAGTGAGTCACTGAGGGACAAGAGAGCTAACAAGAGTCTACGTGGGATTCCGTCTTCTTGAATTCTACGAGTGTTCCTTCTTCTCCCTTCTTGAGATGTACAGTAATGAAAAGAAAATGTTCTTGGCAAGATAGAAAGGGGAAACCAACTAACTGCTTTTGATTACCTGTCATTGAAATAGGGAACAGAAACATCATTTTGAAACCTATGAGTCAACACAAGTCACCAGGTGGAGGAATACAGGGAAATTAGCTCAGGGTAGCAGGAATCCGTTGAAGCAGAGAGGGAGTAGATGAGTCTACAAAGTGAAGCAGCAAGAAAGAGCCAGAGGAAACCTCCTAATGTCCAGGGGCTGATGGGAACCCTGAACAGCGCAATAGTTCCCGAGCAATGCTTGCATCCCTAAAGGGGTGGTGGGGGCGGGGGGTGCTCTGTCAACATTTCTGCTCACCCACAAGGGTGCTTGCTGGAATCAACTCCACATGTAATAATCGTGTTAAGAGTAAGAATAAAAATAATGGCAGGACTTCTCTGGTAGCCCAGGGGTTAAGAAACCACCTGCCAATACAAGTGATATGGGTTCCATCCCCGGTCCAGGAAGATCCCAAATGCCTCAGGGCCACTACTGAGCCTGCGCCGCCTAGAGCCTGTGCTCCGCAACAAGAGAAGCCATCGCAATGAGAAGCCCGTGCACTGCAGCTAAACAAAGGCCATGCGCAACCAAAAATAACGAATTTAATTTCAAAAGTAATAATGGCTGGGACTTCCCTGGTGGTCCAGAGGTTAAGAATCTGGCTTGCAGTGCAGGGGAAGCCTGTTCAATACTTGGTCAGGGAACTAAGATCCCACATGCCAAGAAGCAAGTAAGCCCCCAGCGCCCAAACTAGAGACCATGTGCTACAATGAAAGAGCCCACGTGACACAATGAATGAAGATCCTGTGGGCCAATGCAGCAGAAAAAATAAATATTTAAAAGAAAAAAATTTTAATAATAATGGCAGTTATGAATTTGAGCATTTTAATATGCCAGGAACTGTGGCAAACACCTTTACACTCTTATCTCATTTCATCCTCAGAACAACTCTGTAAAGTATCTACCACTGTCTCTATTTTACAGATAAAGAAACAGATTATCAGAGAGCTTAAGCTGATTTGGCCAGGATCCGCCATCCTGAAGATAGCCAAGACTTGACTCTGAACTTCTGCCCAAAAGGTCCACACTTCACTGCTTCCCTATCCCATATTCGATATATCCATAAGACATGTTCCACCCCTGGGGGTAACCTGCATGTTATTGTGTTCTGTGCAATTGAAAAAACCCGAGTCACAGTTAGACTGCACAGCAGAGGGGAATCATAACCAAAACTAGCTGGAGGACAAGTGCCTTTCTGGAAAATACTATTACGTTGTAAGAGACCCAGGAGAAATATACCATCCTCTTTATAGACTGCTGTACAGTGAAAAATGGATGACTCTGACTCCATGTAACTGTAAAATTCTCATAGATTGAAAGCGCATTTGAGAACAGTTGCTATCACCATTGATTTCTTCCCAAGCATACTGAAAAGCTCTTAGAGGAGATACAGGATACATTTCACTTTTCTTGCCCCCATCATCCCATCCATTGTAGGCATCCAATTAATATTATATAGAAAGTTTTGAAACTCTGATAGATTATCTGTGTCTGCAAGAGGCAAGACAAAGGAGAACAGTAGTGTGTGTATTTGCTGAGTCAACTGCTGAATATTCCCAGGAAGCTGACTTTCTAAAGCTTGAACACTACATATCTGTTTTATTAATAGTCACTCTCTTCTCCTAACAATGGGAAGGCCAGAAAATGTGAGGCGGTTGGGTACAAGTGAATGGATGTCATGTCACTAGGACCCTCATTTTGCTTAGAAAATTCACTGCTGTTTATTGAAAAGATCAGGCTGCAATCAGCTTTTATTTAAAAATATCAATGCACTTTCCAGACTCAAAGGGCAACATCATAATTAACTAAGTTGGTAATACTAAAGGGCTTTGAGCCTCTATGGTGAAAAAGTAGGGCACCATATTATGGGCTCGAAACTAGCTGGTCTTCATCTCTTCCCCAGGACCTGGCCTTCTCATCGAACTTGGGGAGTGTGGGCCAGCTTCTGAGCTTCTGTCCTTGAAACAACTGGGAGGGTTCAGAGCAATTTTGAAGCATGTGGGCAGTTGGCTTGGAACATCCCAACTGGCACGCATCCTAGTGTAACATCAGGCCACTGGTGACATGGCCACTGGCTCCTTCCAACCAAGTGGCTAATCTTCTTCCCATCCTCATACACGGGTCTATTGCTTTCTTTCCACACACTCAACTGGCATTGCAAGTTCTTTAAGGGATGCTTGCCAGGTAACATACAAACTGTCTAGAAGTCTCTAACCCAAAATGTCTCTGCCTTGATGAAACATTTTGACATTTGACTTTTTTTTTTTTTTTGCATCAGCTGGTTTGGGGGATTTTTTTCACCTCATCATCTTCTCTATTATTCTTTTACTGTCTACCTTTACTGAATCCTCATCTCTACAGATATGAGAGTAGAAGACGTTTGTGTGCTAAGTCGGTTCAGTTGTATCCGACTCTTTGAGACCCTGTAGACTGTAGCCCGCCAGGCTCTTCTGTCCATGGGATCCTCCAGGCAAGAATACTGGAGTGGGTTATCATGCCCTCCTCCAGGGGACCTTCCTGACCCAGGGATTGAATCCAAATCTCATTATGTTTCCTGCTGATACCACTTACACCTGTTTAAACTGGTGCAAAGCAAAGAGATAATTTCATAACTGGTTTGCTGCTCTCCTGGTGTCATCTGGGAAACAAGAGTTCAAATCCCTGGATGAAATTGTTTTCCTAGTGGGTTTAATTACCATATGCTTCCCATCTCCCATCACCATGGATACATGCCAGGGGTCATGTTGACAAGATGTCCATGAATCTGCACTTGCCCGAGCCCACAGGTCTGCCTATCACCAGCAGCGTCTACACTCAGCCTCCTCTCACAGAAAACAGTGACTTTCCTAGGACCCATTTCTGGAGCTTCAGTGATCAATAGGACCATTCCAGAACCTGCTAGGTCTTTCTCAAAGTTCCAGGATATGTTTGTCAGTGTTAAAGCTGGGAAATGATTTTTACCTTCCTGCTTTTCTAACATAATTACAAGAGGTTAGATAGGAACCTGGGAAGTCTCATTCCAGAAAGAAAGAAACTGCTAAAAAAAAAAACTGATGGGGGCATGTGGAAAGGACACAGGAGCCAAGCTAAAGGGGCTTTCTCTGGAAAAATAGGAGACAATTTGAGTATCAAAATCAATAACAGGAATGGATTATAACACATTAGATAACAACCTGAAAACCCATATTAATACTGAAAAGGGGAAGGGCTAGACGAAGGAGAGAGAGGGGAAATCTCTTTTTATACTCAGAGTAATAATAGAAAGTAAGATTTTCATCCTAGCACGCATGCTCAGTTGCTCAGTCATGTCCAACTCTTTGAGACCCCATGGACTGTAGCCTGCCAGGCTCCTCTGTTCATAGACTTCTCCAGGCAAGAATACTAGAGTGGGTTACCGTTCCCTTCTCCAGGGGGCCTTCCTGACCCAGGGATCAAGCCCATGTCTCCTGCATTGCAGGTGGATTCTTTACAGTATGAGCCACCAGAGAAGTCTTTTCATCCTTAGAGTGAGCACTAGCTAAGAATCATCAGTGAAGGCTAAAGCCTCTTCCCACGTCCCCTAAATTTATGCTTATCCCACCAGCCTGCTGAACGTGCCCTGTGTCTGTAACTAGGAAACAGTTCACTACTCTCCTCTCCATAACTGCCCACACTTAATGGGTTAAGTCCCTGCTCTATTGAGATGGCAAGAATCTCTAAGGGGAGAAAAAGACAGTAATATTTCATAGCACACAATGAATTGTTGAGGATGCCATGTGAAATTTGTGGATGGAAACTGCCATCCTAGGTGCTCTTCAAATTCATCCTTAAAAAAAAATTGTCTCTGCGGCTCCTCAGATAGGCCTTTTCCAGTGGTGGCCTCTGGAACTGGATTTGACAGTTGGCAAAGGGATTCACAAAGGATTTTTAACCCAAATCCTGCTCTACTAACTGTCTTTTGTCTTTGTAACACAAGATTTATTTTCTCACAGCAGGTGTGTACACAACAAAGGAATGTCAATGGAACCAAGAGAGGTCTAGACACACTACCCACAGATCAGACCCACAGTAAACACCTCTCTCAATCACATGAAGAGGAAGTGGATGAAAAGGGAGCTGATTCTTGGGAATAATTTCCTACAAGCTTCTTTGTTAGGAAGGAGGTCAGCCTGGGGTCAAACTCGTGCACTGACCTTGTGTGCAAAGTATAGGTGGGGCTTTTGCTACACAAAGCCCTGGTTATTCAGGAGAACAGCGACTCAGGAAGTTCACAAATTCCCAGATTAAATGCTCATTAACAAATCATTTTCTGGGACTTTTGCTGTGGTCAGGGGTTAGGAATCCTGCCTGCCAGTGCAGCAGGTCCTGGTTCAGTCCCTGGCAGGAGAATTAAGGTTCCACATGCCAACTAAGTGCCTCAACTAGAGAGCCTGTGCATCACAGCTAGAGACAAGCCCAGGCACCACAGCAGAAGATCTGCTTGCCACAACTGAGACCTGAAAAAGTCAAAACTAAAATTTAAAACCTTAAAAAATAAAAACAATCCTAAACAACTTCCTCATAGAATGCATTTAAGAAGAGATGGGGAAAATGCCAGCAAGGGCTCAGGATCCTCAATGAGAGTGACCACCAGGGCGAGAACCAAGACAACCGTGGGGGTGTTAAGGGTGGGTATTGTCTGAGAACTGTCTCCCAAGTCAGCCTCAAGGAGGAAGCTCAATCCACACCTCTTCACAAAGGCAAAATGAAACAGGACTTCAGTCTGGGTCGTTGAAGGACCTTCTCAGATTGCTAAGTGAGATTAGTAAGAAGCGCATCTGTTTGTTGAGGTGAGTCTTACCACTTTCCTGGCACTCTTACACGTGGACCATTGCGGCTGGTTCCAAGTGACCTCTGAAGTGGGTACAGTGTCCTTTCTGTTTTAAAGATGAGAAAACTGAGGGGGCCTAGAGATCTGCCTAGTGGGGGTCACTCGGACAGTAAATGGTGGAAAGGGAATTCAAACCCAGGCAGCCAAGCCTTCATGGAGTCCACGAGCTTAGTCACCACACCCTCCAGTCCAAGTCATGAGTGCCCCTCACTCACTGTGAAGCTCTGCCTCCTTCTCTGACTTCAAGGCCCTGCTCAAATGAATGGCTTCTTCCTCTCCATCAGAGGACACATATAAATACAAACACAAATATAAATACAAGCATAATACAATCTCTTATGGCATTGTTAGTTCATTTATTCTTTTTTAAAAAATACTTTATTTTAGGAGTTGTTCAAATGTCCTTTTTTATGTTAGTTTGTGTAGTGAGTTTTTTTTTTAATTATTAATCATTTATTTGACTGCACCAGGTCTTGGCTGTGGCACACAGGATTTTTGATCTTTAGCTGTGGCATGCAAACATTAGTTGCAGCCTGTGGGACCTAGTTCCCTGCCTAGGGATTGAACTCAAACCCTCTGCATTAGGAGCTCAGAGCCTTAGCTGCTGGGTCACCAGGGAAGTCCCTTCATTGATTCTTTATAGATACCAAGGGTACACAAGACACAAAATATAAAACCAGGGAGGGAAGGAAATATGGTTATAAAACCATAAAAGGT